>NC_143583.1:215052588-215315088 GCF_048544385.1 Mastigoproctus giganteus
CCGCTTGCACGGATGGTTTGGTGATGTAATCGGTGACCGACGTCCTCAATTATGGTCAGAGACGTCAACCTTTTTCTGGCTAGGGTCCAAAACAGATAAAATGCTAAAGGTCGAGAGCCACATGGGGTTCTTGTGGGAAGCGGCGGGTCGAAGGCCGCATGGACTGTCCCTTACCAGTAATTGCACATTTTTCGAAATAGAATTTAAATATTTGTTACCCACTTTTATTTACAGTTTAACAATATTTACGTTTAATAATTAAATACGAAAATCCAACAAGCATTACAGAACACTGATAGCTTTCTTATTATATGGTTATAATAATAACACAATAAAATGTTGTTGGGGAGGGTGCTTTAGCCCCCTATTTCCCACGTGGGTGCACCGATGCTTCAACCAATAAACCGCATACAGGATCACATTCTTCCTCCGACTCCATTAAACTAGAGACGTCCATTTGCGTGTAAAAGTCCTCTCCATTCCTACCACAATTACCATTTCACGAATTCGTGAACCCAGACCGTGTTCATGCCCCGTGTGAACTAGCTCCATCTACTGTGTGCCTCCAAGGAAGCGAAAGTCTTCCTCTTCCATCTTCAACGTTGTAATAACTTCGTGCATTTACACCCCTCGGAGTGTAAACACGATGTCAGCTCCAACACCAAATTAGAAGTGGAGGAGATTCGAGCAAGAAGACAGACAGAATAACAGTGCATTCGCGTTGACGTATGCTTTTCCCGATGTTGTTTTGTAGGGAAGAGGGGGGGGAATTATGTTACTCTTACCGGAGGGCACTCACATTGGCGAAGTAAATAGAGTTGCGAGTGGCCATCACACGACTTGATTTTGTAGACTGTTTTCACAGTAGTTCGAAATAGGCTGCGTTACCTCAGTCCACCCACCAGCACTCGGCTGGTTAATTTACATCTTTAAGATATTAAACAAAAACTCTCTGTATAAACAGATTGTTGGGTGACCGCATAGGGGAAAAGACAGAGAGAATACAAGAACAACACCGTATTGAACAGTTACATGGACTAGAAACACGATCAACTGAAATGCGTGTACTTCTTGTACCCTTTCGTTTGACCACTCGGCTTATTCACAAATAGTACGAGTACATATACTGCTTCCGAATTACTGGGTGTTGTATCTATCCGCTGATTGTGCGAGGAAGGAATGGGTAATATGGCGGATGCGCAGAAAGAAAAATCCTGTTTAAGCACTACGCATATTAAAATGGTTGCTTTTATTGAAGAACTCGTTGATTTTAACAATTTAACAAATATATTAATAATCAAACGTTGCCAGTTTTTTATTCAAGAAGTTCTGTAAATTACGGGTTACATTTCAATGTTTAATAAGATCGAGAAGGAAACAGCATCTAATTGTTTTGTAGAACATAACAATTAGAATGCTCAGAGCATGTGCACACGAAGATTTTGTAAATATGATTACATACATGCATAGTTCGGGGCATATCGAAAACTTTTCAAGCAACTCCAGAGTGAAAATCTTGAAAACATTCCACGCAACTTCACAGTTAAAAGGAACTGTGCCTTTATGGGAACCCGACGCTTCAGAAGCAAAGGGCTGTAAGCTTGTAGGAACATCACCTTTGTGGGGATGATATGTGCATAGAAAGCGCCAGACATGTTTTGCACTTGCAGTGCATCCATAAAATGAAGATATCGTTGAGATGATGCGTACTCCTAAAAGTGAATGCAATTAAAAAAAACAAAAAAAAAAAAGATGTCATATTAGGGCCACCCGAGGATTCCCTACTGCCCGTATCAAGTCTCCCTGTTAGGTTGGACGATAAACCCAATTTTTTTTTTTTTTTTTTTGGTGGGGGGATTTTCCTATCCTCAAAATCTAGTTTTGAATTTCTTCAAGCTTCAACCACCCATGCGAGTAACTTATTACAGTAATCAATAATCCGCTGGCTAAAAGAAACTTCCTACGTTGAAATCTATCTTCTCCACCCCCCCCCCCCAATAATTTGAATTTATGGCTCTACTTCTGGAATCATTTATAAAAGTGAACACTTCACCCTCATTCATTTTACTTTCTGCCCTCAGAGTCTTATAAACTTCAATCTGGTCTTCTTTAAAATGCCTAACTACCAAATTCTCCACGTCCACATGTTCGAAATCTTTCCTCATTGGTAGTGTTCTTTTGCCGGTCTCACCAGGAACGTCTTTGGATTGTTTCAAGAAGCTTGATGTGTTTTTTCAGGTGCAGTCTCCATACCTTAACACAATATTCCAAGTGCAGTCTTACAACTTCCTTAATACAAGTGGGATTACAACTTCCCCATCTCTACAAGAAAATCATGGACTTTCCATGACGCCTATCTACACTGCTCAAGTGTAGATAGGCGTCAAAGAGCCTCATAGATGCTCAAAGAGCCTCATATTCGATTGTATTACATCTTCTAAATATCTTTTTTTTTCTGTATTGTTTTTAACTCAACCGCACCAAGTGCTTAAGTTATTTTGCATTTTCTTACATTAAAGCACAACTACCGCTTTCCTGACTATTACTGAAATCTAAGTGTCCGGAAGAAGTGCTGTTTGGCGTTGATCATCAATCGACCTTGGCATATCTTCAAATTTTTACGTCTCTCTCTCTCTCTCTCTCTCTCTCTCTCTCTCTCTCTCTCTCTCTCTCTCTCTCTCTCTCTCTCTCTCTTCCCCTTCCCGATGCCATTTAAGAAAATCAAAAACAACCCAGTACCGATCCTTGAAAAGACCCACTTGTTATGTTGGTCCAATTTGAAGACTCGTGGGTGACTGTCAAAATAGCTAACCAGGTTGTTTAAACATGTTTTTTTTCCTTTATAAAAGCACTCTGGTTCCTTTCAGAATTCAATTTTTATCTAAATGATCCTGTACTGCACTCTTGATCGTTGCTTTCATGAATTTCCCTACTTCTGAAGTCAGACTGACCATCTATAGTTATCCACTTCGCTCTTAGAACGGCCTTTATGCATTGACGCTTCTTCAATCCAAGGGAATCTCGCCTAAGTCCAGCAATGTCCATATAATTAACCTTAATGGTTCCATGTACTCTCATGGCACTTGCTTAGAATTACTAGGTTTCGTAATGCTTTACTTATTTTCTCTCGGGTTTCTAAAAAAAATTGAAAAGCGACATAATTTCATGCATCTTTTGTGATTCAATAAATTCAACAATATGTATTCAATATTATTCAACGCATCATCGAAAACAACTTGAATAGTCGGAGCTGATAAGAACTGCAGATGCCAGAGCTTCTCGAATTAATCTGTCAAAAGTTGGAAATACTGTATGCGTCCAGCGATTTAAAAAAAAGCGAACAACCTTCTTTTCTTCAGAAGCAATAATCCAACAATCGATTCTTGCTCCCCCTGGCGTTTTAGGTTTAAAAATACTGGCTGCTAGACCGCCGTAATTAAAACGAAAAAAGTTTCTGTTGCATTTTTTATTTCGCATTCCGGACTGTTCCCTAGCGGTTAAACAACCAACAAACAAGATTCACTCGACATTACTCAGAGCAGGAAAACTGCAACCCCCTTCTCCCCTCACAAAGAAAAACGCTTCAACTTTCTGCAGATTCCTTCAGAAGTGGATAATCCTGTTTTGATCAACGTCCTTAAGAAGCTGTTCTCTTGACCTAAATGATAATCGGGGAAGAGCTTCTTTTTCAATGAAAGCCGAAAAGGAAACACGTTCCTATTTTCATGAATACGCAGACATTTCCAAAATTAAAGGAACAAACCTTTCATGGGATTATTTTTATTAGACTATCGAGGAGAGATGCTGTTGAGTTGCATTTTGTAATGAACAGATTTACAAACTCCCTGGAAATGCTTCACGAGTTATTTATGGTTTTCCAAATCTGCTAAATGCCGGTGATGAGGAACATTGTGGAATTCTACCACGCGTTAGCCAAATTTGGGACAACAGCTTTTAGAAGCAGAGAGACTTAACAATAAAGTTCAAACAGCGAGTGTTTTATTTATTCCAAATATTTTCTAACCCTTTTCAGGTGGCTCCTGTCCAATAGTTGTCCAAAACCAATTGGATCAAACAATATAACCAAGAAATCTGCTTAAATCCTTCAATCCTTCTTGGTCCCTCGTGCACTGTGATTGGATGGGTAAAATGGCTTTTGTGGATCCGACTGGTTGCTATAAAACTATTGTAAGAAGGAAGTTTTCTTGAAGAACATTGGAAAAATACATTGCAAATTAATGAAGGACCTTTTGAATGAATACGGAATTTTAATGCTGCTACTAAAAAGAGCTTGCTTTCTTCGTGCTATTTTATTAAATCAATCCCATTTTAATTCATTATTAAGAAACCATTTGGTCTAACTGGGTAAGGTTTAAATTTACTGCCGCGCTTTGGTGTTATTTTTTAAAAAAATAACACCAAACTTATACGAACTCCGAATATTCAGAAATTTCTCAAACATTCTCAAATTTCTTTCGATAAATATTCCATTACCGAATTAAAAATATAAGTAATTATTGTAACTCAATATAAGAAAACAGACTGTTATTTAAAATAAACTGTTTTTCCCTTTAAAGTTCGTTTCCCCATCCAGTCTCGCATCATTATTTCTACGCGTCAACTTCGTGAAGCCAGTTTCGAGTACAAGGAAACTCCATATGGTGTTACCTTGGCGACGGCTGTTACAAGCTCTTAGAAGAATAAGAATATTTTACTAAGCAGACGTGAGGGGTGGAAGGAATCATATTACCAGAAATAGACATTACGAACAACCACTGCGTGAAAGTGAAGGTGGAAGGTGCAAAACACTTTTAAGTTGGAGCTGTTTAAAGTTCTTCGCATTTCTCGAAGACTTAAAACCATTTTATATTTCTTTATTCTCTCTTTCGTTCGGGAAACTGTTTTATCCAGCAAATTAAACAGACCATTGAATAGAGGTAATTTATAGATGTAATACACTGCTCCTCGTGGCACATGCCTCGGCATGCAATGAAATGGGTATTTAGAGCGTATCCATTGGAGAAGGAATTGGGAATTGTCCAAGTCTATCTTTGTCGATTGAAACTTTCTGATTGCAGATAGTTTAGGATCACTGCAACCATCTCTTCTCTCCCCAAATTTCTCAAAAGAATTGCGCTGTAAAAGAAAAGTAAGATGTGTACCGTATTTATTTAAAACTAAAATACCACGCCTGCTCAGTGAGCTGAAGCAGTCCTAGTAAGTAGGACACTAACGTCGTTCTTGGATTCAAGTGGTTGGGTTGCGAAATGGTGATTATAACCTTTTCACTTGAAGATACACGAAGTGCAAAATCATCAGGCACTGATGGAGCTTGCTGTCTTTCTTTATGTGCTTCACCATCCCCACGTCTTAAATTGACACGTTACAATCAGAGCTGTGATTCCAGCGTACCAGTTTCAGAATACTTTGGAGTTTCGTAGGCTAACTGAACTCGAGCTGTACTTTATTAGAATTTTATGATATCTTGAGATAGTTACGTTCTTCGACTGCATCGTTCACAGTGGTTTTTTTAGATTGATTTTTCCAATCAGCTACAAAAGACACGAAACCTACAGGAACATCGAACTTCGCTTCGGTACTTTTCTGATCATCAAGTTATTCCTCCAATCGTTTCAGGATCTACTTATCTGAAGGCCTGTCATCAAATATTTAGTGCAGCATACTAGAAACATCATCTAGGACAAAACTCTTCATTATTAATCTCCGCAGGACCATTAAAGGCGAATTACAAAACTCGAAATCAGATATTGAGGGCATTATCTATTCATTTCTCTTTCTCTCCAACAGCAACAGTTCATTGCATTAAATTCTGCAAGAAACGTGGGCAACGCCAGTTCTCTCTCACCGTCCAATTTGTATGCCAGGGGTTCAGTATTTAATAATGAGCTCCGTAGGTCGGCGACAGTCTGCCATTAAGTTTGGCGAATGTGACACTGCGTGAGGAGAGAGGTACTATAGTTCACCTTATACACAAGCTTACATCCGGTAGTAACTGCCCTCAAGCAGTCCCCGCCGTCTGCACTTTGAACCAGACAAGAGGTCAAAGTTACAGAGGTAGACACTTTTCAGACAACAATGGAAGTGGCCAATGATGCGGACAGGATTGCAGCGGGTCTTCTCTGAAGTCTTCCTCCCACAGATTTCAGTGACGAGAGAGAGAGAGAGAGGGACGATTGTGGCATATATTTCAGCTAAATTGGCTGCTTAAATGATGCCTTGAAACGCTTCACTTCCCTGGCACCCCCTCTATTTCTTTGTGTGTTCATTCCTGTACACACTACGAGCCATCCCCACATTTCCTAATCTATCTCCAAACACGCAGAGCTCGTTTGTTTGTCTGTTGGATTGTTTTGCTTTTCAAAAACAATTCAAGAACAAACCATTTTAGACGCATTACCACATAAGCGTAAACTGCCCATTGTCTTCACAAAATCCGTCCGTGTGTCCGCAGGTAATAACTCAACTCCTAATGGTTGTATTTAGATAAATATATTTGGCTTGTTTAGAAAGAAACTTTTCTTGTCGTTCTAATTTTTATTAAAATCGGATCAAGAGAAAACCAACAGTCATTATTATTTCTTTGTTCGTCCGTCTGCATGTAATAACTAGATTCGCAGTGGATAGATTTTAATGGAAATTTATATTTAACTCTATTAAACAGTCTTCATTTCATTAAATTAGGACCAAAACAAACCCATATATATATAAGTTGTATTAATGTTAAATTGAATTAAGTATGCATAAATAGACGTGAAAGTTACACAGTGCCAGGAACTCTAAGGGTGAGTAAAGTAGAAAAAGAAGAGTAATAGATTAGTGAAAAATGAAAGAATGTTAATATCCTAGAGGTTATGATGAATTAAGTATATTATGGGCTGAACTGCCAAGCCAATATAAAGTGGGGGAACTGTAAAGTAAAATTAGTACACAAAATATTAATAAAATGTAAATAAAAATGAAAATAAAGATAAAATGAAAATGGTATAGCTGTTATCAGATATGGGGGAGAACGTTTTTAGTAAATGATCTAATATAGGTAATGCAAAAATGCTTGATCTGATGTCAGCTGAAATAAATATCGATACATGATCAGGTATTTCATCAGGGGACTACACCTGACCATTTATCAGGAACTGCGTTTCTATACTTGTTCATAGTAGCAGAAGAAAAGTGAAAGTGCAGGAAAAAGCAAACGAAATGAAATTAGCACTTTTTAATACAGTATGGACAAGGTAGTCCCAACGCAGTGTAATTTATTTAGGTAAAAAGAAGTATCAGTTGGGATAAAAATGGTTGTTATCAATATTTTTAATATATATATATATATGTGGAATTTTGTGTAGGATTTAATTTTGTATAGATAAGAAATCAGTGTATTTTAAAAATAAATTTGGAACAAGCAAATGGTATAAGGGTGAGGTATTAAATTGAGGATAGTGAAGGGAAAAGGAGTATTTTAAATGAATAAAGACGAAAAATAGCAATAGAAGTAGGAACGCTCGTTTCACCCTCGTATTACACTAATAGTTTAACGAACGGGAAGAAATTTAGAATTAGACAGCAGAAAGATTAAATTAATTAAATTAGACAGCACAAAGATAAAATAAATTAATAACTATAATCTATCCAAATTTGCATGAAAGTACATACAAGGAAAAAGAACTGGTTTAAATCCAACGAAATAAGATTATAAAAGAACATAACATAAAGGAACGTGAAATAAGTCCATGTATATGAAACATGATAAATCTAGTATTGTATACATGGAATTATTTCCTGTTCTTCTATACTATAAATGTTTCCTTGGAATTGTTTCTTACACATGGACTTATTTCATGTTCCTTTATGTCATGTTCTTTTATAATCGGTTCCAAAAAATGCACCTCCTTTGGATCTTAAGTCACCATGTTACTTATTTCGTCGGATTTAAACCAGTTCATTTTCCTTGGATGTACTTTCATGCAAATTTCGATAGATTATAATTATTAATTTATTTATTTCTCAAAATATTTGGATGATTCTTGTTTACCATTCTCTGATACGTTTACTTTTCAGCTTATTATAACGTAGTTCTATCATTTGTCCTACGTGTTTAATTTATTAAGCGGACTTAATAGTAATTTTATAATATTACTATTAAGTCCGCTTCGCTGCTATAAATTGCTATTCACTTATTGCTCAATATCAATATTGTTATCAATGTTATCAATGGTTGTTATCAATGCCACAGCCCTTACTACCAGGTTGGGCTTCACAACCCCAGCAAGCTTAGTGTTATTTGATAACTTTCTCTATGCTTTTTAATCTTTCTGCTGTCTAATTCTAAATTTCTTCCCGTTCGTTAAACTATTAGTGCAATACGAGGGTGAAACGAACGTTTCTACTATCCTACTTCTATTGCTATTTTTCTTCTTTATTCATTTAAAATACTCATTTCCCCATCCTCAATTTAATACCTCACCCTTATACCATTTGCTTGTTCCAAATTTATTTTTAAAATACACCCACTGATTTCTTATCTATACAAAATTAAATCCTACACTAAATTCCACACATATATAAATATATATATTAAAAAAAATATATATATTTTTAATACAGTATTAAAAATTTAATACAGTATTAAAAAGTGCTAATTTCATTTCGTTTGCTTTTTCCTGCACTTTCACTTTTCTTCTGCTACTATGAACAATTATAGAAACGCAGTTCCTGATAAATGGTCAGGAGTAGTCCCCTGATGAAATACCTGATCATGTATCGATATTTATTTCAGCTGACATCAGATAAAGCATTTTTGCATTACCTATGTTAGATCATTTACTAAAAGCGTTCTCCTCCATATCTGATGAGAGCTATACCATTTGCATTTTATTTTTATTTTTATTAACATTTTCGTTTTATGTTTATTTTCATTTTTATACAATTTTATTTTTATTTTCATTTTTATTTACATTTTATTTTTATTTTCATTTTTATACAATTTTATTTTTATTTTCATTTTTATTTACATTTTATTAATATTTTGTGCACTAATTTTACCCCACTTTATATTGACTTGGCAATTCAGCCCATAATTTACTTAATTCATCATAACCTCTAGGATATTAACGTTCTTTCATCTTTCGCTAATCTACTACACTTCTTTTTCTACTTTCCTCATCCTTATAGTTACTAGCAACTTGTGTAACTTTCACATCAGTTTACAGACATAATATGTATGGTGCAACATGGCCTAATTTTCCAAAAACTAATAAACCAAAAGATCCCAGAGACTACAGAGCAATATCTATTTCCTGTGGACTACTAAAAGTGTGTGAAAAACAATACAGTCCATCTTAGTCGATCACCGCTTCAACAGGCGTCCACACCATCTTCATACTGTTATTCCTAGGAGGTCTACGCTTTGAAATTTATTAATGACCAGCTGGGCAATCCAAAAAGCCCTAAACTCTAATAAACAACTTGAAATCTTATTCCTAGACATACAAGTAGCTTTTGACACGACAGAGCATTATTTCAGAATCGAAGGTAATCTTCTTGCTATCCCCATAAACTCCTCATCAACAGGCAAATCTTTATTAAATGTGACCATAGATTGGAGAGGACCACCACGACCTCTGTCGGCATCCCACAAGGGGGAGTTCTTTCATCATAGTTTTTTGCCGCAGCAAAAAAACTAATAAACCAAAGCCTTCCTTGCGAAGCACCCAAACTTCATTTCATACGCTGATGATCTTAAGATGCTGGTCACATTCGATGATCCAGCAAAAACTGAGGCAGTCACCTATGAAAATCAGATAGTACTCTTTGAACTCCAGGATTATCTAGGACGTCTGGCACTTAAACTGAATCCTCAGAAAGCAGCTCAGATGACCTTCACAAAAAGAAAGACTATTAATGAAATTATGCTCGCAATAAATGGGACCGCTATTAAAAAGGTTCACTCCCACACGGATTTGGGGTTGAAGTGGGATGACTGGGTTACTTTCAAAGATGACCTCCAGATGGACAGGCTAAAAACGCTTGCGGCGTTCGTTCTGGGCAACCTGGCAGGAGTTGGTCTGTCTTAGGCCTCGAGAGTTCCTTTTGGAATACGTCCGAAGAAATTTAACATCTGTACCGCTCTACGCTTCGGTACTCTGGCCAGGAGCCTCATTTACTCAACTAAAGAGATTTCTAGGGGTTGAATATTGGCTCCTGAGATGGCTAAACAGGGAGATGGGGTACCTTTGCACCATCTCTAGCAGCGTGCTCTATGCAAACCTTGGCGTGAAACCCTGGGAACCATCGTCAAAGAGAGGAATCTACATACCTTGGCACAACTGATATGCAGCCAAATGGTTTTGCCTGACATGTGGGATGTTTCTAGAAACCCTCGGACTCAGAACGAACCCGGTGCATTTCAACACCTTGTCTTCTGTGCAAAATGTACAATACCTTAGGTCAGTGTTTCCGGCGAATACGTTCGGAATGTATAACTGCCTGGGAATTGAGGTCTCATCTTTCTGCAGCTCGAAGCGCTATAGGCAAGACAAGTGAAAGAACTCTATAAACACTAACAATAAGCATTATGTGAAAAGAATTCCCTTCAAAGGCTTCCTTGGATTCATCGTTGATTTTTTTTTTTTTTATTGTTTGTTATTTATTTTATTTTTTATTAATTTTATTTATTGATTTTTATTTTGTTGCGTATTTTCAATCTGTTTTGATCTCTTGCAATTCCAGTCAATGTAATCAACTGGAGTTTGCATAATGTACACCGTTCTAGCCGAACCAGGCTGTTCCAGGGGTGCCTACTGATGTGGAAATAAAATGATATTAATAATAATAATTATACCAAACAACGCATCCAGCGGAATCTTTCTATAAACTGTTGCCGCCAAGGAACCCATGGACTGGCAAACTGGGAAAAAGACAGCCAGCTGCCACAAGTGAAAAGTGGTGATGGAAAAGTTGTCTTCTGTAACACACTGGTTAAAACCGTTATTGAATATTTAATAGGGCCACCTTTTTCCTGAGTTACGGCTCAAATATGTCATTATATGGATTCCACTAAGCGTCTGAGGTGTTTAGCTCCAGATATAGCCATTCTTCCATCAGGTTTTCGCATCTGCTGGCGGTAGAGAACTACGGAGTAGATCTGTCCTCTTCAACATGTCCCAGACATTCTCAATTAGAATTAGATCCAGAGAATTAGGCGACAAGGGTAGATGTTGCACACCTTGGAAATGTTCCTCTGTGGATGTCATCTTGAAAGAATCCGTCACAATCTGGTAAAAATTAAATGTTGTAACTGAAGTATGAACAGAACGATATTCACTGGAGGTAAAACGACCTTCTATAGATATGAGTAGATCCAATGCGTAAGAACAGAACATAGCCCCGTTCCATGATACCACCTCCAGCTGCTTGAGTTGTAAAAATTCGTTTTGTTTCTAGACGAGTCTTTTTTTTTTTTTTTTCGGAGATTCCCTCCCCACACTTTCAGCCTACCATTGACTGTAATTCGAGACATGTCAGACTACGCAGTTTCGCCAGTCCATTCTTGGCTGTGACAACTTATATTTGCATACCACACGTTTTATTATATCTGTTAACTCGAAATGTAAAAAAAAATTCAGATTTTTTGGCCAGGGAGTGTAGTACTTAAATTCTTGTAATATTTCAGAATTCTAACGTTGTTGGACCCTCACAAATACTGGAAAATCTGTTACTGGATTCGTACTTTGCTTATTAACTTGACAAATTTAAATTCGTTCGTTTGTTTCCACTACACCACGTGATTTTCATCGTCTCCTCCTGAAAGGGCACACCATACTTCGTTATGATATCTGAACATTCGACGGTGTCCAGGAACTGAAGTGTTATGTCTAGCGTTGGCAACGTTCTATAGCACAGTATTATTTGCTCTGATATTAGCATTTGGCAGACCAGCAGGACAAGGTCGTTAGTGACTCCGTTCTAGTTGGCACAACTCCATATCACAATTGGCTGCTTTCCCTCGGAAAACAGATTAGGGTATTTGCTGACACCATTCCCTCTATAACAAGGTGGTGTTGGATCCGTAAATTAACGGGGATTTTGTGAAAGTAAACACGATTATATTTATTTTAATAAAAATAACTTTCATCTGGTCAAAGGTTTTCAGTGCTCATCGCAACCATAAACAGTGGTGTTTAATTTTAGCAAAACGTTGTTTCTAAAAGGATAATCGAAGCGAACTTGTTGGTAAAAGAGCTGGGGCAGCAACATTGAAAAGAAAACTTTGTTGGACAATTTTTTTTCCACAACAAATGGTAGCGCTATCTCTATTGAACTTTCTCTCTGCAATCTGATAAAAACGGGAGGAATAAGTACTCGTGATTTACTATTTTAGTTCTCGCTCTGTTGCCTTTTGTTCCTCTACCCCCTTTTCTTTTTTTAGACAGGAATGTTCACGTTGACAGTCGTGTGAAAGTGAAATCACGTTCAAGGTAATGGCGTAGCGGATGATCACATCTTAAGCCCCTTGCTATACAGCTGCAGACAAGGGAGGGCCCGCCTTCCCTCCTCCCTTGTTTAAACCCCTTGTTCAAGGCCCAATATTCAGTGAGTGGACTGTCTAATTCATATACGCATCGTGTACGAAGGATCAAGGAAGCATAACCTTAGAGGTACTAATGCACTTTATTAATACCTGATGGGCTGAGTGGCTATTTGAAGTTTCTGATGGCATTTTGCAGCTTTTATGCCGTTGATAGTGGATGGCGCTGTTCACAGGTCAGGGACATGATAATGTACATTCTCTGACGTACGACTGCAGTACTGGAAACAGGTTTTGCAGCTGTCGTGACCTGAAAGTTAATCAGTGTCAAGGGTGAGCGTGAATAGGATTCGTCATGTAAGACACGACGGATGAACCAAAGAATCTGAAAAATCTCTAAATGTCTGGTTGCTTCGTTCATCGGAAGATTGTTTTGTAAATGCGGATAGAGATGATGTCAACTCTTACTCAATCTATGAGTAAGAGCAGAGAGGGAGAGAGAGAGAGAGAGTGCGAAGAGAAAGATAGAATAACTGTTACGTTCATTTTTATATTTAACATATTTAACACCAGGTGGTAGTTCACTCAGCGATGACATATTTGCTTAACTAAAAGGATAGAAATTAAGGAAATTAAGAACAGGAAGGCA
The DNA here is from genome assembly GCF_048544385.1 of Mastigoproctus giganteus. Lineage (NCBI taxonomy): Eukaryota > Metazoa > Arthropoda > Arachnida > Uropygi > Thelyphonidae > Mastigoproctus > Mastigoproctus giganteus. Next base: position 215,065,782 of record NC_143583.1, read on the forward strand.
CCGAAAGCTATTTTGTCTGCTTCCAGTGTTGCAAAATAAACAGCACGTATTTTTCGAGAAGGTGAAGGGTCAGAATATTTTCGTGACACATGGGATCTCCATTAAAATGTAGCTACTTCTGACAGCCGAGTAGAAAGGGCAGAGTTCGACTCCTGTTTCTACAGGAGGTAATAGGATTTATAAATAGGAAATTCCTAATAACAATGAAAAAAAATTGAATTTTTTTCCTCTACTTTAAAATTTGGTAAATGTGGTAAATTTTATTCTGAACTTGAGTATTTTGTATCAACCACCATTTCCAAAGAAAAGGAAACAAAAGTACAAATAAAATTTTATTTGTAACTGATATCTGAATTTTTTTAATCAAGGTCCAACAACAGTTGGTGGACATACTGAGTCCCTGGTAGCGCTTTTCGTTATCAGATAAGAAAACTTGAGCATACCATTTGCCGTGTCAGTGATTACTGACAGCATCGAGATCGAACGAAAATTCCAAATACAAACACAGGAAATTGTCTATCTAAGGTCATATTACAGCAACTGTTTCAAAGGCATCCATCAACTGTTTTCTTTAACAACACCACTACCATAACTTTCTGAAATGTGCACGAGCTCTAAAATTACATAGGAAATCTGCAGCGAACTTTTTATGAGAGTTCCATGAGTTCTATTTGTAGAAGAGTTCTACAAGACATGTGCTATTTTCTAAGTTAATTAATTTCTAGACCCCGAAAATACCTTCTTCGCGTCACTTACGAAAATATAAATACAGTATCTGTTTTGAAGTCAGTGAAGACAAGTTTTGAAAATCCTCAGCCCTCGCTTTATCTGAACAAGAAATAGAATCATCACGGTAATAATTCATGAACTGCTCAAAATCATTAAGAATTGTACTAAATACACCTTAAAAATCGTAATAGCATCTTTAGAAATAAACGCGCCTGTTGAGGTGAATATAATGATGTTTGTGAAAGCGAGCATGTTGTCTGATAGGTTATTCTTATTCGTCTCTACTGGCAAACAGCATGCATGTCGGAAATCGTAATGCAATTAAAGAACTTTGCTCATTTTGTCTTAATCGATGACACACGCAGTTACGATGGAAGTTGCGTAACTAACCCGTCCGGTCTAACTCGGTTAACGTTTACTCTGTAGATCCCTCAATAGGCATCTGGTTTCCATCACGCACAAAGAAGTTAAACTAACGCTTAAAAGTTTTCTGCCAAATCTTATTAATGCAGAGAGAAGCGCATTAATTTCCCAGTCTTTGTAGCCGTTAACATTCAGAAAGAATCGAAATTCCAGAAATAGATAAGTACCATGCAAGTCTCATCGAGGAACGTTGGATGATTTTAGTCCATTTCTTTTAAAAATGAAACTGAAGCGTTTCTCTTTATGTACAGTCTGGTTTTCTTTTGTTTTCCATGAAAGTTTTGAATTTATTTTTTAATATTCATAATCTTATGGTTTTATATCTCAAATACTGTAAAGTCCTTGATGAAGAGATTTTAGGGACTTTTTTTGGGAGTTTTGGAAAGAGTAGGTTAGTTGTGTTCTCTGTATCAGGCCGATATTATTTATTTTCAACTTTTGCCTGTAGGGGAAAGGGGCCTTCTGGAATTCGAATTTTTAAAGAAACTTATAATGAGGGTTATTAAAAGTGATTTCCTCCTCCATCCTAATCAGGGGATTGAGATGGGGGAGGTAATTTTTTATCCTGCCAAAATAAACATGAGTCACCAGCTTACCACACGCCACCCGACGAAACACTAAGGCGACATTGTTTACTAACATTAGTCCAGACCCCAGAAGTGGCATCAGGAATGAGTTTATCACAGACGGCTGTCCATCACTAAGCGAACAACGACTGCTGACAACCTTTATGGCGGCTCCTGATCAATTTTGTCTCAACCAGTCGAAGTTATTGGATTGAAGCTGGACTTTTTCGCCCTCAACAGAGGTCCTTCTATTATGCTAAAAAAAGGCTACGGGTGAGTGCATCGTTAATATTCTGTTGGGGATGTTGATGACATTAATATTAGAGACAATACAGAAGATCCCTGGAGAAATTCTAATGTCTCGCCAGTCAACAAGGGAAGGTTACTTTTGGTTTCAGTGGTGGGAAAGTCACGGAAGTTGAGGTTAAGGTCCATCTCAATAGGAATAGTATCCTTAATGAATGACGGCATAAGTTTGTGAAGAGGAAATCTTGCCTCATCAATTCTTGTTAATTATTATGACGAAGTTATAAAACAGCTGGATGCGAGAAACAACTTTGGCATTATTTACCTTGACTTTAGGCAAGTTTTTGATATGGTGCTACTTGAAAGGCCCTTATGTACTAGAGCAAATGGGGATAATCGGCAAGATCCTTCATTGGATCGAGGACGGAGTAAAAGATAGGAGACAGAGAATAATCATAATGGATAGACTTCAAGATGGACCAGTATAGAATTAGAGTCTCTCAGGAATCAGTATTGATCCCAGTTCTGTTTCTTATCTTCCTTAATGACATTGTGAGGGGGTTGTCAAAGTTTGCTGATAATTTAAAGATATATATAATTTAAAGGGAAGCTATGGATGATAGAAAATGTTTCTTTTTGTTTTAGTAGATGCAGAAAAGCCCGCTTGCCTGCATCATTTAGTCAATATAATACTAATACTAAAAAGTCCATAAAAATTCCAAGTGTCACTGATGGAATTCGAACCATGACCATTTCCAATTCTGAAAATCTTCTTGCGATACCAGGAAGATCGTCAGCGTTCGTTTCGAGAAAAATTGCATTTTTAAGACACTGTATATAATGGTTTATTAAATAATTTGGTTTGAATAGCAGCCTGGATAGATTTTATTATGTTAAAATCCATCCAGGCAGCTATTGAAATCAACCTTTTTTTGTTTAAAAAAAATAAAGAATTTGATAAACATTTTTCACAATTAAACAATTTCTGTTACCACACAAGGTATGAATGAAAATTACAATCTAAAAATTTCACATTTGAAATAAAACTACTTGTACTGCCCCTTGCGGTAACACGATGGATATAAACACCTTCTTCCCGGAGGAAAAGCCCAGCTTCGAGTCCCGTCAATGACTAGAAGAATTGTACGCTTGTACTGCAACAAATTAAAAGAAAGGAACAACTTAAAAAAAAAACAATGGAGAGATAGAGAGTTGTTTTTAAGTTCTCCTTCTCCTCTATAACGGAAGTTTCGTGACAAATAAGATGTTTTCTTGAGGACATTATCGAATTGTGTCGTAGCAGTGTGAATCCGGACTGTTTCTGTCGCAGGATCCAGGGAATGGAGCGATAAGCAATTTAAAGAGTCTTAGTAGTGGAACCTTTCTCTAGGTTCGTTCTTATCTCGCAGGCACACGTTGCCCGTGTCGATTTTGTGCCGCATGTCTGCATTTTTAAGGGGCCAGTCCATCCGGAAGACGAAACGCCACTGGAGATATCGGGCGGAAGGAGGTATGTGTGGAATTCTTGCGCCAGAGTCACAAACGAAGAGCCGAAGCCGTGGACTGTTAATCAAAATCTTCACGACGTGCATCCGTAAATAAAAACGGAAGGCGTTTGTACAAAAACGAGCCACGGGCTGTTGCCGCAGGATCTGATCTGCTGTTGCATTGTAAGTCTGACCTGTACAAAAGTTCGCTCGTATCGATTAGCGTGGCTGGGGCCAACACAACCGGTGTTCTAATTAGAGCCTCGCGCTTGCACTACCGCGGAATATGCTGCACGCTTTGCTCACTAATTCCTGGTTGAGAGACGTCGCTTCGCGATGATATCTTTCTTCACCACAATGAGCGAATATTTCATTCACTTCCGAATTTCTTTTGAAAGAAAAATTCGCAGCCTTCAACACACTTCAATTAACGCAAGGGGCCCCGGTATCTTTCATCTTTTTCAAGTGACAAGACAGAAGGAAGGCACCCACAGCGTTGAACCCAAAAACACCTGGCGCATGGGACATCATGTATGCGTGTGATATCCACTTATACCAAATTTGGTTTAATCCCTGAGCCATCTGGTCAGAAAAAAAGTGACACATACGGATATATACATGCACAAATTAGATAAAAAGAAACTTAGTTAATTGAAGATCGCGTTATAAGTACACAAACATGTAGCCTAAGCCTAACAAACACATATATCACAAGAGCATGGGTTCTATATTCAAATTTGGAAATAACACATCTCACGTTGGATTCAACTGAGATTCAACATCTTTGTTCTTTCCCCATCAGAACCGCATTTCTGATCTTTTCTGTCTGGGCCGATAAATTAAGAACACAGGGAATTCCCCATAGCGTGTGTGACAACTCCCATTTCTTAACATGCACCCTTTAGAACTGGATCATTGGATTGTTTCCTTTTCCGATTATGAGAGTTCTACATGGTTTCTCTCGTAATTTTTTTCGCTCGCTCGATTCTTTTTACGTTGAGGAAACTAGGGTGTTTGCAAAAACATGTCCATATACCGGCCTTGTTAAGAACAAATCGGAGTGATAATTGTGTGGGAATTTGGTTTACTGTTTCCAAGGGATGATGGCTAAATTTATATAGGGATGATATAGAAACTATGAAATCAAGCCCCCCCCCCAAAAAAAAACTTGGTTTGATCTGTAGATGGGATAAAAAGTAGACTGCTATCGAATTTCAAGGCATTTCTGCGTATGAAGCCACCTCAGGATTTATTATTTCAGTAATCTCTTGTCCGATTGCCAAAGCTTTAAGTTGTCAAAGTGGTGCCGAAATGTGAACCTTTCATCCCAGGTGAAACTGATATCTATGTGCGAACTGATCTATTGTCTATCATGACCAATGCACAACGATTTCAATGTCGTTTTTATTTGCTTGTTGATGTTCGTTATTTGTGCGCAGTCGATGGATTTTTTTTCTGTATTCAGTGTCATCCAGGTGTTTCTGAAGTTATTGTATTTGGATACTCATTTGCGAGTGATGAAAAACGTTAGGTCTTCTGTATTATTACATTTAGTTTGGTTTGTCAATGGCAGCTGGTTGTCAAGTCCTCCTCGAAAGTACAAAAGTTGCCAATTATCATTGTTTGAAGAGGTCTAAGTTTAAATCCCGTCAGAGACAGGAAGAATTTTTAAAGGCCCCTTCAATCGGGGATGAAGTTAGTAGCTCTCAGGGAGCGGAAGGAGTGGAGAATTTTAAACTGACGCAATAGGTATAGGTATAGGTATATTTGGGTCTAACGGCTCCTGGGATTTCTCCCATCTCCGCATATGTACACTGTATCGGACAAGCCAGGGATTTAAAAGTATATGGGTCATGTGGTATGTAGCATGTTGTGCCCTTGTTCATCCAGCCTGTTAGCCGCCGGGCCCCTAATGGGACCCGACGTTACCATACCTCGCCACGGGGAGGCCGACTGGGTGTTACCTGTATAGTACTCTGGCGGGTTCTGCCACCTACTTTCCTGGGATTTCAGTGGCTAGAACCTAAAGAAAAAAAAAAAAAAAAAAAGTGCTGTTCGCGGTTAGTTATTAGCGTTTGTTAGAATAATTTAGATGCTTGCGAGGGGCTATACGCTGAAATAATATTTTCTATATGCCTAAATGGATCGGGCAGGAAATTTTGATGTACTTAAATTTGGACGCGTAGGGCTGAAAACGCTGTGAAAGTCAATAGTGAAGGGGGTGGGGAGACTGAAGACTGGAGGGAAGAAAAGGAAGTAAGGGGCCGATAGAGAGGATGGCCCCGCAATTTCAGTGGAGCAGGATCGTGCTCCACCAGAGGGAAGAGATTTGGGGAAGGGAAGGAGTAGGGCAAAGCCCCCTCTCCCCACGGGAAGGGAAAGAAAGCACCGTTCAAGAGAGAAACAGTGTATGTTGAGTCATATGACAACCTTGGATGTCCTTTAGTCCAGGTGCTCAACAAGGCAAGATGGGGTTCTTCTGGTCTTCTGTGGTGTCTTTGAACAAGCTGAGTCAGAATCTTAGTTGTGTTTCCATTGAGGGATGGCTGTTGTCTCGTGATTGATATTGTCCTATTCATGGATTTGTGAACTTTTGGAACACCTCCACTCAAGGGAAAGGGAACGTCCGTTGTCTTGTGAACAGATTTTGCGCAAAAAGTGTGAATGCTTTGTAGGTCTCTTCCTCTTGTAGAACGATGTTCTCCTGGTTTCGAAGAAGCGAGTGAATCTGTGAACTGATTCACTGATTCAATGAGTGAACTGACGCAATTATTAGGTATTAGGTATTAGGTATGTTCGGGGTCTGACGGCACCTGGGATTTCTCCCATCTCCGCGTATGTTCTCTGTATCGGACAAGCCAGAGATTTAAAAGTGTGTGGGATATGTACTGTGTAGTTTGTTGTGCCCATTGTTCGTCCGGCCTGTTAGCCGCCGGGCCCCTAGTGAGACCCGACGTTACCAATACCTGCCACAGGGAGGCCGGCCGGGTGTTACCAATATTTGTACTCTGGCTGGTCTTGCCACTTACTTTCCTGGGATTTTAGTGGCTAGGACCAAAAAAAAAAAAAAAAAAAAATCGAGGTTGATATTAGTGATACAAGTTAGTATTAATATTGCGCGACGTGGGGCTGTGCGGTGAAAGTGAGTTTTAAAAACCAAATAGGTTCGGGCAAGAATTTTGATGTTCTCTTTTGATTTTGACATGTAGGGCTAAACGCTGTGCAAGACAAAAGTTTGGGGGGAGGATGAAGACTGGGGGGAAGAAATTGGAAATAAGGGGCCGACAGAGTAGATGGCCCCTGCAGGTAGTGAGGCATGCCCGTGCCCCACCAGAGTGAAAAAATTGGGGAGGCAAGGAGAGGCAAGCCTCTCCTCCCCAGGAGTTTGGAAAGAAAGATCCGCTCAAGAGAGTGCGGATTTGGGTCGCCAATAGGCTGTTCCGGCGGGAGAGTGCCACGTATGTCGTCTCCATCAGTTTGCAGGCCCTAAAAAATTGGCCGTTGAGTCTCATCTAGGTGGGACACTAATAGGGGATTAAATCTGGATGTCATCCTTCCAGACTGCATGTGGTCTGGGGCTTATTTTCTGGTCATTATCTTGGGGTCATAATCAAGTCTACTGGCTGTCATTATGGGGTTTTATCCCTTCCGTGATGTTTGCTAGTCCTTACACTACCTTTTGTCATTATGTAGTGGGTCTATGCTGCAAGGTCTTGGGGCAGTGTCCCTTTGTTCTGATGTCACGACTATTTAAAGGTGTTTTTTCGCTTCTATTGGCGGTAATCATGACTCTTGTAGTTCGACAATCTATTGTCACTTGTCTTTTCCTAGTGCATTTTGTAGTCAGTCCAAGGTCTGTATAGTCGGTTCCTCTGTGTCGTCTCGCAGCTATTTGCAGTTTTGTTTTGTCTCATTCCGTTAAGGTCTTCGGTATATGGCGGCTAGTGTTTGGCGCCTGCTAAATAATCCCTGGGCAAAATCAGTTAAGGCTAAATATTCTTCTTGTGTATCTAGTAGATGTGACTCGAGATCCCTCGGTAAATAGTGAACTCTAGTTATTAGTCTGCATCTAAGGTCTTCGTATTGGACACACTCAAACATAATGTGCACCCAGCTTTCTTGTTCCCCGCAAGTACAACGCGGATCCTCCACTATTCCCAATGCTGTAAGCTTTGCATTGAAAGCCCCATGACCCGTAAGGAGGTAGGTCGTGTAAAGTCCGGGTTGCAGCCAGGTTGGAAGAATGGGGTATACTCTGTCTACGTCCGGGATGAACTTTTTGGTGATGTTCCCTTTTGTTGTGTTTGTCCAGCGGTATTGCCAGGTTTCTTTTAGGTATTTCTGCAGCCTGTTCTTTTCAGCCTTGTGGGTTGCATTGTTATCCACTGTGTAGTCTTGGTGGGTGCAAGGCATTCCTTTGGTTATATAATAGGCTATTCCAGTACGTATGATGTCCAGGTCAAGGGGAAGGGCTCCGGCCAAGACCTGTAGGGCAACAGTGCTAGTGGTGCTACAGGCTCTGGTAATGGTTAACAGGATAGTTCTATGGATTGAGTCGATTATGCGTCTATTTACGGCGGTTGATGCCTTGTGATACCAAACCGCAGAGGCGTATGTTATAGCTGGTAGGAATGTCGTTTTATAATATAAGGAGAGCACGCGACGTTTAAGTCCCCAGTCCCGACGAACCACACGTGCTAACAGTGCAGAGTACTTCCTTATCTTTGTTCTTAAATGTGTGAGATGCTGCTTGAAGGAAAGATTACAATCTAATATCACCCCCAGGTACTTAAGCTGGCTTTGGAGTTTCACTGTGGTGTTGTTCACCTTTATTTGAGGTGGCCTGTGCAGGTCAAGGGAGCCTTTCAGTAAAATTGAGGATGTCTTAGTTGGTGAGATTTTTAGGCAGTGTAAGATGGTCCAGTCCTGTAGTATCCTGATGGCATGGTTTGCTTTTACCTCGAACTGACGCAATACTGAACTCAGCCGGCGAGCACATTTGTATAACGCATTAAGACTGAAATGAACTGGAGTACTATGGCCCAAAAATAGTCGATGCGCCAAAAAACCCCCAAATTATCACAAGCTGCGCGAAATAATTGCATATGGCAAGGAGTTCCCAAACTTTTATACCTCCCCTTAAAACATATATAAAGAAACCTCCCCTTAAAACATTTCCTAAATTTCATTCATCCTTCCCACATATTCAGGAACAAGCTAGTAAAAAATAAAAATAAATAATAATAAATATACAACACAAATAGATTTGATATAAAATTTAGCTAAAAGTATACATGCTGTTATTAATTTATGTACTTCAATACATTTAATTTTAAAGACTGAAATAAAATGGGCTTCGTATCTGGATTAGTGGGATGGTTTCATATCTCTTTTAAAAAAGTGCTTCACGTAGCCCCCCCCTCCCCAAAATGAGGCGCATTCCTTCGGGAGATGTGCCCCATAAAGGGAACCCCTTCTTCCCAATTCAGTCTTTTTTAAACAGTACTTGGTATCGTACGTGCGTTGAAGGTTGAGAAGATGAATGAAGGCATTGGTTAACATTAAACTTGAATAATGTAATTGTAATTTTCAGGAAATAGGTATGAAGGAACGTTTTTCCAGAAAACCAAAGTGAAAGGAATAAAAAATGTGGCAGAAAAGTTGGTTTTGTGAGTTTGAAGCTGGACAGTAAAAGGATGCTGACTAGTTGCGGCACGTGTTCGAATTTGTGTGGAAGAAAGGCTGGGTGTTTGGCTGTGGTATCAGAAACTTAGGCTATATTTCCATGTACATAACATGTCTGTAAAATTTCATGTGTTCTGTGGTCGATTTACTGTTCGCTGGATGGTTTTTTAAACCTCGAGTTCTCCATGTTGGGCGGATTTCAGATTTCTACAGAGTCATTAGCCGTTTAGAAGAAAAGTAAGCCCGAGAGCGGAAGAGAAAATTTGTTTTTTTAGATGCAGAGGAAGCAATATTTGTCACGTGCTTGTGCCAAGAGAGAAGACAGAGTAATCCCTAATGGAGATGCGTGATCTTGTCTAGAAATCTGAGTGTCATTGAAGGTAAGCATAGGAGCAGAAGAATCCTTTTAGCTAGATATAATGCAGGTATGAGTTTTAGAAAGACTGAAATTAACTAAGTTAACTTTCCACATTGGAAGATAAACTGTGAGAACAGAACTTCCAGGTAGGAGTACAGACAAACAAAATTTACGGCAATAACTTTAGCAAGAGACCAGAATGCTCGAATACCGTTTGGACAAGAAGCAAGTTTTCTACTCTTAATCTATTGAAAATCTAGTTTTTTGACTGATTAATGACTGCTTGACAATTGTTGCGAGCTTTTGTGTAATTAGAAAATTAACCTGAAGATTTGGATTGCGATATGCAACATTCCTATTATGAACAACATTAGGACATTCATTGGAAAACCAATGTTTAGATAAAGGATGAAATTTTAAGGTGGAGTGTGAAACAAAGGATTTTGTACCTACAAGAATAGTGGCAGGAGTGCTGTGACTCGGGGGAGAACTGAGGGGGACGATTCTCCAACGCATCACAGCCTACAAAAATGTGCAACTTGTGAAATGTTTGCCGGACTCTCTGGAACAGAACATGATCTAGCCAAGGAGGATGTCTTTGCGTGTGCCAGGTGCAGAGAGTGTCTAGAAATTAGGCATCAACTCAGCGTTCTACTGGGCGTCTATGAGAGCTTGAGGTGTAGGGTAGATGCCCTCGAAGAAATTAATATGAGGGGCCCGTCAAGCTCTCAGCTGCCCAACTCAACGCTAGAGCTCACTCCTGGGCATCGGGCAACACAGCGGCAATGTCCAAGGCAGAATGCGCTGGCCCCAAAGGGACTAGTTATTGTTGGTGACCCTATTGTTAGGGAGATGGGGAATATATGGTGTAAAAAGGATAGGTGGAACAGGACCAGGGTATGTCTGCCAGGGGCAAAAGTTGATGACGTTGTAAAGCATATATCATCTTTTAAGGGCACAAAAAGTGATATTGTTTTACATGTTGGCACCAATGACATTAAGAGTAGGAGATCTGCAGAGTTACTTAACCCATAAAGTACAGGTCAATGTTGCAAAAAAGTCGTGAGTTAGGGTTAAATTTGAAAGTGTCTGAAATTCTGCCCAGACACAATAGGAGGGAGTATATGATGAGAGTCAATCAATTCGGCCCTGGAGGGAATGTGCAAGGCTCAAGGAGGTAGAATTTTTTTCAGCGTGGTCTGTGCTTGTTAACAGGAGAGACTGCTTCTACAGGGATGGGATACACTTAAATAGAAAGGGTGCAAGAATATTTGCTGATGCTATCGAGGCAGTGTTAGGTGGGTCGTAAAACTGCTAATTTGGGGGGGGGGAATCACACTCTAAAAGGTTAAAAGTAACCGCAGGCAGAGGTGAAGGAGATTCTTGCACAACTTATGTTAGAATAAGTAGCAACCTGGAGCGAGGGGTGCTGGGGATTTCAGGGACTGATTGCAGTCATCGTGAAACAGGTGGGTATGTGGGATGTGTCAGGGTAACTAGGAATAGGAATAGGTGCATGTATACCAATGCTAGAAGTATAGTAAATAAATTTGATGAATTTGAAGTGTTGGTCAAGACATCAAAGGCTTGGGATATCAGATTGTTGGGATATCAGAGACGTGGTGTCACACAGATATAAGGAATGCTGAACTGGAATTTGGGGAGTACAATGTGTACAGAAAGGATAGACAGGATAGAAAGGGAGGAGGTGTTATGCTGTTAATTAAGAAAAACATAAAATCAAAAGAAGTGCATCCAGTTGATATAGATGAACAGTGCGCTGTTGAGTCAGTTTGGTGTGACATAAGCACTGCGAAAGCAAAAATTAGAGTAGGAGTGTGTTATAGGCCTAATGACTCGAATGAGTACAATGAACAATTGTACAAAGAAATAGAGTGGGCTAATAAATTAAAATGTCTTATAATGGGGGATTTTAACTTCCCAGATATTGATTGGAATTTGTGGATTGGTCACTCACACACTAGTCAGACTTTTATGGATTTATTGGATGATTGTTTTCTACATCAGCATGTTCGAGAGGCAACCAGAGAGAGTAACACTCTTGATTTGATTATCAGTAGTGATTCTTCATGCATTAAGAATTTGCAGATAAAGGAACCACTAGGTGGCAGTGATCAGAGTGTACTGATGTGGGATTTACTTAAAGATTTAATTACCATCAGGGGTAAAGGAAAGGGTTTTTGCTTCCATAAAGGTGAGTACAGTGGTCTCAGAAAGTTTTTAAATTCTGTACAGTGGAATCAACTGACGATGTTACCAACAGTAAATTCTAAGTGGGAAGCATTCAAGGAATTAATCGTGGAAGCTACTAAAAGTTTCATACCTATTAAGAAATATTGTTCAAGGTTTCGGCCTAAATGGTTATCTAATGAACTAATGAGACACGTAACAGAGAAGAAAAATAAATGGGATGCATATAAATTATCAAGCGACTCAGAAGCCTATGGCAGATATAAGCTAATCAGGTCACAAAAGAGGTTAGGCAGGCGAAGGCAGATTATGAGAAATCCTTGGCAAAAGATGCTAAGAAAAATAGCAAGGATTTCTTTACTTATATAAACTCTAAAAGGAAGGGGTTGAATCTGATTGGTCCACTTGACATCGATGGTTCGAGTGTTGATGATCCTGCTCAGATAGCAAACAAACTGAATTAGTATTTTGCATCTACATTCGCACATGGGGAGTTATTAAGGTTTGAAAATGGGAGAAGGTTATCAAATTGTAGCAGAGTGCTTAATGATTTTGTAATAACTGAGAGCAAAGTGGAGGAGAAATTGTTGAAGTTAAACATAAGAAAGGCACCAGGGGTGGATGGAATCTATCCAGTTAAATTAAAGGAAGCGGCAAAGGAACTAAGCAAACCCTTTGCCATAATTATGAGAGCATCCCTGGACTCAGGGGAGTTCCCCACGGACTGGAAAAGTGCAAATGTATCCCCAATTCACAAAGGGGGATCGAAGGGTGACACGAGTAATTACAGACCAGTTAGTTTAACCGGGTAAAATAATGGAGTCGCTGGTTAAAGATGCATTGCAGGATCATTTAGACAAGACTGCAGCAATAATTCAGACACAGCGTGGGTTTGTTAAGGGAAAGTCTTGTCTGACAAATTTGATAGGATATTATGATGTGGTTACAAAGGAACTGGATGCAAAAAATAATTTTGATATCATATATTTGGATTTCAGGAAAGCTTTTGACACTGTTGCGCGTGGAAGACTGCTGCACAAATTGGAGCAGAATGGTATTAAGGGTAAGTTGCTACAATGGATAAAAGGATGGTTGAGTGGGAGAAGACAGAGGGTGGTAATCAACGGGTGCTGCTCTTCTTGGACTAATGTTATTAGTGGAGTCCCACAGGGTTCGGTGTTGGGTCCACTGTTGTTTTGTATATTTATCAATGATATTGATGAAGGTATATCAGGCTTAATGTCGAAGTTTGCAGATCAGATGATACAAAGGTTGGCAGTGTTGTTAATGACAGTAATGGCAGTGTGCTACTGCAACAGGATCTAGATAATTTGGGCAGATGGGCTAGGAAGTGTCAACTGATATTTAACCTTGACAAATGCAAAGTACTGCATATGGGTAACCCCAGAGAAACGTGTAGTACCACCTTAAGTGTGGTACTACACTTAAGGTGGTAGAAAATGAAAAAGACCTGGGAGTAATTGTGTAGTCAGATATGAAGTTTTCTGAGCAATGCAGACAGGCTACCAGGGCAGGTCATGGGGTTTTGTCAATGATATATAGAAATTTTGCTAGCAGAGATAAGGAGGTGATTGTCCCTCTGTATAAGGCAATGGTCAGACCACGCCTTGAGTACTGCGTACAGGTCTGAAGGCCTCATTTTAGGAAGGATGTAGATTTGCTTGAGCGTGTACAGAGAAGGGCAACAAGATTGGTGAGGAGAATGAAGGTGTCCTCTTACCAAGAGAGGCTTAAGTTCTGCAAATTGCAGTGGCTGGAGACTAGGCACCTGCGCGGTGATCTGATTGAGGTGTATGAATTGGTATGAGTGCTTTGAATGGGTTGAGCACGCTGAATTCTGATGGGATCCTTCCACTTTTCGGATTATGAACCTAAGGGGGATTAAATTCAAATTAAGAAAAGACAGATGTAGAAGAGATGTGCGGAAATTTTCCTTTAGCCAGAGAGTGGCTAATTGCTGGAACAAACTTCCATCTGTTGTTGTAGAAGTTGATAGGTTAAATAAATTTAAGGAGGAACTGGACAGGCATTTGGAGCTAATGATATGATTTTTTTTTTTTTTTTTTTTTGGCTGATGCTGCATAAGCTCATACACTTGCTTTCTTGCATCACATGCCACTACTATCAGATAATTTCACTGATACGATCTGAGCAAACGATGACTTCAGAAGATTTAAAACAGTAATGAAACCAAGGAAAAGCAAATCTAGCAGGTCATCCAGTTTTGCATTCTTGTAATACCAAAAAACAAGAGGACGAAATGGCCAGGAGAGAAAGACTCCTTTCGAGAAGAGACCATCACTAGGTTGTGATGTCCAGAGGACCAATATTGGGAACGGATCATCACTAAGTTGTGATCTGAGATGTCGAAAACCACTCTTGTGAGAAAGGGATCAACAGTGACTGTTGGGTATTCTAGTAGGTAAAATTAACAATCTGTGCGTGATAATTAGTAATTGCACACTGTCAGCATCTTGACCAGCTGAGTCCGTGTGACTAGAAAACGGAAAACGGAATTAGTTGCGGACATTAAAATCAACAAGGAAAATTACCTCACTGTTATGAAAGTTGGACCGGAGAAAATCAAGTTTCAAAGAAAGAAAACTTTCTGGGACATTGCAGAACAGGTGTTTCAGACTTTCGATAATGGTGCCGAGCGGACGCAGTGTACAGTTTCTGGAATTACACTTGGAAATGATTTTGTTTTAAAATAACAATTTGCGAGCAATGGAAGAAATTTTATCTGGTTCTATAGGTGAAAAAAGTGCAGTTCCTTTCCCATGAATAAATAAAAGGAACAGCAAAAGCTTATGTATTTATAGATTTCCTGCGTCTTCATCTGTGTGGTTTCACGGATTTCAAAAATTGAAACGAAAGGGAAAAAAAATTGAAAAGCCGTTCAAAAAAATGAATAAACTATCCAGTTCTGGCTTTAATATCTCGCGACGTTGGAGACAAATAGACTAGATTGGGATTCATTAAAATGTTAGACAGCTAGACCCTCTGTAGCAGAATGGTCAAGGGCGAGACTTTTTTCTCAGACTGGATATTACATTGAAATTGTACGCACTGATGGCAATTTCCCACTAGCTACTTTCCATGGCAGGGACTCCAAATTCATTTTAAATGAACTGCAGTGCTTCAATGCCTTATAATAGTGCGGGTACACGAAGTGCAGAACTTCAATATCATGTAATGGAGTGGAAATAGCGATGTAAGTATGTAAATATATGTTCAGTATTGTGATTAGTGGCAGGGATGCCAGGAAAGATTGCTGGGACCGCCTAGTACAATAAATAAATAAATGTACATCGTTCAGAGACAAGTGATGGGCCTGTATTTTTCCGGGTTTCTTGTATCTTGCTGCTTAGCCGTTAGGTATGTGACTCCTTGAGTAAGAAACTCTGGGACTGTCTCTGGGTGACTTATTATCCGAATGAACTGCTCCGCTAGGTGCTTGTGGGTGAGCTTTTTGTACCAGCAGTTGTGGATGTTATCTCTTTCTGGAGTTCGCCAATTGTGGAGCTTCCTGATCAACTGTTGTCCTTCCTCTTCCGGAATCTCCCATTCTCTGATCTCCTGTACATCCTTGGTTTTCTTCCGATCTGTTAGTCTTACTTTACTGCTCCATATGTTTCCCCCAGAACTCTTTGATCGTCTTCTGATCGAGTGGCCGGCTGCGGTCTTTATCTTCTTATCAGATACTCCTGTAAAAGGCTCTTTGGTCTTCAATGAAGACTGTTGTTTATTTTCCTCTGAGAACTCTCTTTGTATCGGCGTATTCTCTTGCTGAGTGCGGTAAAGTTCTGCTTTAGTGTATCTAAGTACAGTATTCTCATTTTCTCTGATTTTTGCACTTATGTTTGGTTTGGACGTTTTCTCTTTAGGATGCTCTTCACTTTTCTAATCAAATTCTTCCTCCTATTGCCCCGTTGATAATGGGTTAATTAGCTTATGTTGACTCTTAATTCTTAATTATTTAATTCTTTTAAATCTTAAAAATGTTTTACCATTTTTATTTTTTATTTTTTAATTTTTTTAATCTTTATTTTAACAAAATAAAATGAAATCTTTAAAAATAACAATTCTCAATTCTATTTTAACTCTTAATTCTATCTTCTCTTGACTCCTTCTTTCCCAAGCTGGCAGTTCCTTGTGTTTCCGTCTCTTCTAGTCTCTCGTTTCTCTTCCGTTGATTCTAGTACCCATTACGGCAGCACAGTATACGGCTGTGTGGATGTCATCCGGCGTTGCACCGTTGTTGTTGAGGTAATGTGGTATTATTTGCAGATTGAGATGGTCTGTGACATGCCAGACAGTTCTATTAGGTCTATACTTTGGTATGGCGTAGTCCTCTGAGGGGATCTATTCCTTCGAATTCTGTTAAGGCCTTCTTTAATTCATCAGGGAGCTAGCTGAAGGGAGCATTTTACAGAAAAGGTGAAAGGGAGCAGAGCAGAAAGCACCCCAAGGAAAAAACAGGAGGGGCAAATGTAGAGTGTAAGATGGGGTTGTCCCTAAAGAAAGGTGTGAGATGAGGAAGGAAAGAAAAACTGCGGAAGCGTGGGTTCTGCCTCTGCGAGGAATCATCTCGAAAGTCGAGGTATCGGTTGAACTTGACGATGGAAGAGTTCACTGGTTCTCGACACTTGACTGATCGATTTATCAGGGTGGTGCTACAGACAGAAGTAGACCGCCAGAAAGGTCGTCAATCCCACAAGTTAGCTGGAAGAGCTGAGTATGATAGTGCTTTCAGATAATTGCAGTCATTCCCGCGAGATATCCAATTTGGTGTTCACTCAATTTGGTTGTGGCTGGTGGGCTAGTGCAGAGGAAAGAGCAGGTGTGTGTGGCAAGGCAGAGTCAGGAACATCTAGTCTGAATTTGTATTGTGAGACGTGGAGAGGTGATACCAAGGCCTCTGAAAGAGGCGTTAGTATCACCTTAGTATTACAAATCCGAAGTCCTGAAGTCGCTTTTTGAATGACCCATGTCCTGTCGGTACAAGTGTAGTACGTAGGGAAGAACGAGTAGAGTCGCTGTTCGTTGAGGTGAGAGACGCTAAGTAGAATTAGCTTGGTAGTATTTCCTCCGGCAGGGAAAGAAAATCCTGCCAAGTATGCCGGAACTCCTGTTTCGGATTTGCATCTAAAAGGAATTCAGCTTCTTTGTTCTTTCTGATAGCATGGGAAAGCCCGGTGAAAGCCGCTTTGGAGGTCACTGGGGATACAGCGTGCCAATATATGTAGTCCCTATTGAAGTCGCTCTACACGCCCTAGTCAGCTTTAATAACATCAACCATTGTATGTGCTTGCTCGATATTCAATTTTTGGTCTTCTCTTTTTGCCACTTTATACGTGGCTTAAAAGTTCTGTAGGGTAACACCAAAATATTCGACTGAACGTTGATTCTTGAATATCTGTCCTTCGAATGGTTGATGTCTGTTGACATGAAGACGTCATTTGAAAAGTTGAGTTTTACTCTTATCTGTAGAGATTTCCAGCTTATCCTCTTCAGCCCAAAGAGACGGGTCATTCGAGACGATTTCGGGCTCTAGTGTAAATAACCACACGTGTAGGTCCTCCACGTCGATAAACAGGTAATCTGCATATGAGAGCCGTGTGGTATGGGAGAAGTCCCGTAAGAGCCAGTCGACCAGAATCATATTTCAAACAACTGGCCCCAGAACAGACTCCTGGGAGACCTCTGGAAAGTTGACGGTCGAAACTATGAAATTTTGTACTGAAAGTATTTTTTTTTTGATCTGGCAGGCTTGTATCGGAGAAATTGGGGCTTCAGTGGAGGGACAGACTACCACGATGAGCCTCTTGGATTGCGTTGTGGTTACTTCCTCTTTGGATGACCTGTGATGCTGTGGTGTTCTTGTTGTTCCAGGGACTGTACATGGAGATTGAATGAGATATTTTCCTTTACTTTTATCTGCTGTGCTGTTGGGACTGTTCAGGTTTGAGGAAATGTTGAGTTCTTCATTGTGACCATAATTCCTGGTTTAGACATCTACTGCCTGGATTAGACTTTATTTTGAATCTTTATACTGGACCTACGCGTGCCAATTGGATCCTTAGAGATCATCACTATATTATGTTGGGAATTTATAGTGTCAGATACCTTCATAGTATCGCATTATGATATGGACATTGCATTGAGAACGAATTTACCCTCAACGACGGAATCTGAGACAATTGTATACGAACAATGTTAGTGGTATATCATTGTAAATAGATTTCTGGGGTTGCCTGGAAATATGGCCCGGACCACATAGTACAATAAATTAATAATAATAAAAAAAGGAGAAGTAGTCTGCGATACATTTGAAGATGTTGAGAGAGCAGCCAGATACTCTGGTTCGCAGCAGATTGCCTGGCCATCACTCGGTGTCAAAATCTATAAAAAGTGGCAGCACGTAACGGACATCAGTATTATCTGCTAGCTGGGTGGCTGAAGTAGTGCATCAATAGTGGAGTACCCCGGCTGGAAGAAAAATTAGAGGAGAGCTGGGAGATCTTTGGTTTCATAGACTGGCTGGAGACGGGTAATCTCTCAAAGACATTTCCTAATATCAGTAATAGAGCGATTCAATGGTATGCTTTAAGAAAACGGTATGCCTTAAGAAAACTTTATCCTAACGAATTTTAAAATAAATAAATGACACGATCGTGTACTTTCCTTGTAAAATATATAAACACTTATCATTTAACAAATGCTGTCAACACGGCGAGTTTTGTGTGTGTGTTTTTTTTTTTATTAGAATTTCATTTTCAAGTGCCAATTCGATAAATTTGTAATTCGTAGTTCTTGGTGGGAGTATGGGTCGCCATGGACAAAAGAGAATTCAAGCACCACAGAGAATGACGAATAGAGAATAACAGAGGAGATTCCTACTTTCACAAGGTGATTAGGAATGTTCTCGTGTGCGTGCAAGCCTAGCGTGCACTTAATGAAGCGTAATAAATTGCCCAATTAATATTTGTGGACTGCAAACCCACGTAATTAAAGTACAGCAGTACAAGGTTCAAAGGCTTCGTGCATGCTACATCTAATAGTTTGCGGTGTCGGTTCTCTGGCCCTTAACTGCAGAAATAACCGTATCAGCAGTGTTTTGCTCTTTGTGTAACCAGATAACTTGGCAGCAGTTGTCTGCTGCACTTTTCTCATGAAAACTGCAAACAGAAACAGCAATCACAATATCTGGAGTAGAAGCCCTCCTCCCAAAAAAGGATCAACGTTAACAGATGCGGATAACACTGGCCAATTAATATGGAACTAAAATGCCTTAAAGCGGGGGTACTGATGATTAGTACACTGCGATGTGGTCTGATGGATCCTCATTTTGAATACTCTAATGATGGTAGGCACCAATTCCAGGAGAAGCAATCAAACATTTCATCTCACAAGCTGAGTTAGTTATGCTTTGGGGATATGTCAGCTATTATGAATTGGTCCCCGCTTGAGTATTTCAAGAGGGGTCCCCTCCTCAGTCAAGCTGGCTCTGAAATATTCTGGATGATGAGGTTGTATCTTTTGTTGAAGATTTCAGAGACACATGACTTCCATACTGTTTGTATTCCTGGTTGATATTTATTCGGTTCCTATGGTCTGTATTGTTATAAATTGGGAAGAGGGATACGAGGGAATGATGTTGCTCTCCCAGAAATGGCGAACCCATCGGCCGACCAATGGAATTAGCCCGCCTATACATTAAGAGAGTTTTTGTTTTAGTAGGCAACAATGCTGTTCAGAACTAGAACTACACCCACTTCTAGCCTTTCTCCATGCCAACTCATCGCATTGTATCAGGCGGAGTTAAACTAGCGTTTGGAGTCGCCTTACATAAGATATTTTATCTCCTTTTGAGCTATGGCAGACAGAGTTATACCTATAAAAATCTCACGTATGCCTCGGTCGTTTTCTACCTCTAATATGTGTTCCATGTCTGAAAAAAAGTTGTGAAATGTTGCTGTAGAGAACGCATGTTCAACAGAAAGTGCAATAGAGTGACATCGCTGACACTGACGTCAATGAATTATAGGTTGAATTGTTTTCTGATTGGCTCATGTTGATATAAAGTAGTTCAGTGGGACTGAAGGACTAAAACGCCCTTCCACTATTGCGGAAGCGATTCGTGCTAAAGGAACAATTACACGTTATTAATATAATACTTACACGAGTGACTCATTTTTGTTCCTTTGAAAAGCTTGCTTTTGCCTAAACCAAGTCTTAAAAAAAAAAAAAAAAAAAAAAAGAAAGAAAGGGCACCGAAATGCTCACACCTCAATTCTTAATAATACACTTAAAGGCGCATCAAAAAGTTAAATTCTTTCTAAATACACTCGAAATCCTCTTTAAAAAAAGTAAGGGCCGGAAATGCTCACACGACAACCCAACCGAGCGAATCCATAAATATCTTGCTCTCACGTTCCTTGTCCTTTTCGCCACATCACGAATCTCTCGTCTTCGCTTGCTGGGAGGCAGCCGCGTTTTGTGAGTGGGCTTCACGACCGTGCACCTGGTTTGACATCGCAACAAACCCCGTAGTTGAAATTTTAACCCAGAATGCCGCCTGATCAGCACGGGGACCGAAACCAACGACAGAGTCTGCTGTGTGGGCCAACGGGCACCACCCCGCGAACGGAATGGGTCGCATAGAAGAAAGGCGAGGCCCACCGGAGGGAGCCAGAAACAGACTGCGTGCCATTCGTAAAGGGGAGTGCTTCCACCACTTTTCATCTGATACTTCTGCTTCTAATTCTTATCTCTGCTTTGCTTGGAATTATGTTTCAGCCCACTCCTATTCGCATCCGATGGCTGAAAATGAACCCCCCCTTTGATCAAAATGATATGTCATTTTGTTTTGCTTTTTATTGCTACACGATGGTTAAAGCTTAACGATTCCCTCTCCAACCACTGCTTTAGCCCCCCTCTCTTTAGAAATCTCTCCACCGCCCCCGCCACTTCAAAGAGGTTGCTTCAGATCGATGAGGGGCATAAATTGGAGTACAGAGAATGTGGCTCAGAAGAGCTTTTCAATACGTACTAGAAATTATTCTTTAGTTAATATTAAATTTAATTCAAAGATTTACATTAATTTATGATTTAATTATTTTTATGAAAACAATGGTGCATTTCGGATCTTGGATATACGTCTCAAATTTCCAATGGACCTCTTCAGTGGCTGAGTAACCATTGAAGATGCCCGTAATTATACACGCATTCAACTAGTTTAGGGTGTTATTAAAGTTAGATATAAGAAGAAAGTATTCTTTTGTTTCTTGTTAGAAGGCTTACTTCCTTATTTAAAAGAGCTGATTGGAGAGGGACGCTTTGGAATCAGTTATAAAATCGCTTTATCACTCGGTGGACACTCGGGCTTCCGATGAAAGTGATAAATTTTTGGGTTTTAAAAGGTGAGCGACGATAGATATTTGTGTAAAAATATCTGAAAGAAATTATACGCTCGGTGATCCCTGCATTACGACTACCCCATCCATAATGGACTATGCCTCATAATTCGCAGTATAAAAAGGAGCTGAGCAGCTTTGTACGCTAGAGCAGTGGTATGTTAGATCTGGTGGTTGTGCAGGTGAAAGTACTAAAGAAGCAGCAATGGGAAGGAGTAAAAACATCACGGAGTTTCAAAAGGGCAGGATTGTGGGAGTTAGTGGGTCCAGTGCTTCCCTATCTGAAACGTAATGTCTTGTCGGCTGCTCACGGCCCACTGTGGTTAAGGTGTACAAAGGATGGTGTCGATTGGGTCTAACCACCTCCCACCGACAGAACTGTAATCGATTACACAAGGTGGAAGTTCATGGTGAGCGCGGGTACAGTGCGTTCTACGGCTAAACGGGAGGTCACTGTGCATCAGTTACTATCGTAATACAATATCAATTGTATTGATATCACAATACTCCAAGCGACGATACACTGCACACTGAGACGTTTGGGGTTCCACAGCAGATGACATAAGAAGACTATTGCTGATTACCGTGAACGGAGCATGCTGTGGTGTCAACAACACTGTTTGAACAATGGAATACTGGAAACGAGTGTTGCTGGGATGAGTCCAAATACCTGGTGCAACACGCAGAGGGATGCCTTCGTCTGAGGTGCAAGCAACACGAGTCCATGGATCCATCGTGCAATAGTGCCCACTGTCCAGGCAGGTGGCGTTCATCGCTTAATATGAGGCATATTTTGCTGTCAAGAACTAGAACCACTGATGCTTATGGACCAACATTTCACTGGTGAGGTCTACTAGCAACTCTTATGAGACCATAAGATGTGCACTCTGCCATCTTCAATTAACTTCCCGGACACTAATAGATTCTTCCAAGACGATAATCGCCGTGTCATCATGCCTGCCCTGTGCATGGTTCGCTGAACACAGTGGAGATATCATCCATCTTGATTGGCCTAAAAATTCGTCTGGCCTCAATCCAATGTACGGACTTCTTCAGACATCTAGTGGAGTCCATGCCTAATTACTGTTATCCGGTGCGAGCGGTGGCCGAACACTGTATTAGGTAGGTGGTCATAATTCAGTTAAAGTGTATTTGTATTGATTCGTGTCATTCTCACTCTAAGCGCGTCCCTTTAATCGAAACTTTGGATTTTAAACTCGGCGTCTCAAGTTTCCTTAAAATGTTAGACTTTTTGTTGCGTTTTAAATGTCAACTTATATGCTGAAATATCAGGTAGGTGGCTGCTTATGCGCTCAATTTTTCTCAAACAATTTGGTGTGTTATGGATATACTTGTTATAATGTGTGAGTACGTTTGTTTTTATAAGACTGAAATCATTTTTTACTCGTAGGCGGCCTTCACCACGTTCTTTACTCATAGTTGCAATTGGAAATGGATGTGGTGTATTGAAAAAGACTCGAAGGAGTAAACGATGTAAAAGGATAAGTCGTAAACCTTACTTTTGAAAACATACTGGGCTCTTCTTCAACAACTACCCAAATGGGATGTATCTAATGTATGTCGAAAGGTTTCTAATTTCTGCTGCCTCAGTATGTTTACGTTCTCATTTATTCTTCGGCACAAGCAATCGGGCCACAGGAGTTTATAATAATTCGTGAATAAAATCGTTAATCGTTTAGCAGTCGAGCAGATTTGAACCGTGGTCCACCCACCGTGGATTGAGCCTTCCCAGGTATTAAATTCAGTTCCTTTACATTTTAGGTACTATTTCTTACTATATTTCAGCAGCTTAGACGGAAATCTACTAAGAATTGTCTACTCCATTGCACATTTTAGGGTTGCTGACTCAATTGTATCAGGTACAATTAGCCATTTTCCTGGAAGTGTGCAAACTGTAAAATGTCAATATTTAGTACGGGAAAACTGTTAAGAGGTCAGGCTCGAGAAATTGTATAAAACGTTGCTGAGTATTTAGGTTCAAGAAAGTCAGATTTTGTTAAAGAATTTGTGGGAAGGGGAGGTCTTATTTTTGTATTCTATTGATTAGCTTACTCAATTATGAGATAATTAGTAATAAAGAGACGTGCCCTCTAACCTCTGATACCCACTTTCGCTACCTGACTGCAGTATCTAAATCAGAATTTTCCCGGTTCAGAGGGCTTTGTGATTTTCTCCCGGTCCTGATAGAACCTAATTATGTCGGCAAGCCTAAGTCTATGAATAATTACAAACAATTATAATACCTTTGAAACAGCTTTAATACATGTCGTAATATATACGAGTACACTATAATACACGTTATAAATTTCATCGGTATAGTATCTGTAATTTCTTCTCAAAGCGAAGACAGTTAAAACAATATACGAGCAGATTCTAATCTGGTTATAACATTGGGTTTACAATGTTCTTGGTGAACAACATGGGCATACTTTAACAATTCCACTATTTATTCTTGCCCTATAACAGGTTAGGCTGCTTTACCTAATATACATTTAATTCCTTCTAACATTATGGGAATCTTCTACTCTCGAAGCCATTCCAATTCAGTTTAACACAAAATCCACTTATCCCATTCGTAAATACCCTTAAGATATTGGCTAGGTGTGTGTAGCAAGCTGTGATCGACTTTAATTTCCACTTTCGGAACGAAATACATTTTATAAGTGTCAGATTTCTTAATTTACGTAAATTTTCCCCACTATAAAGCATTAAATGCCTCCGCTCTCCCGAACGTTTGTCGCAACTTTACCTCATCCCTTTTAATTAACTCAAATTCATCGGGTTACGCTCAGATGCCTGATATAACATCTCCCTTTGTGTAAACCTTGCTTTAATCGTTCCTCTTAACATCTCATTCACCTAAAGCACTCAGTCTATTACTCGGGGGATACAAGATCCCTAATATATGCATATATATATATATATATATATATATATATATATATATATATATAAAACCATACACGTACCTTAGTTCTAGTACATTCACTTATGCTGTCTTACAATTTCCATTTTCGCTGCCACACTCCTTTATTCTATACTGCCCAATTTCAGGCCCACACAAGTGTGTGTGTGTGTGTGTGTGTATATACATATAATCTTATAGAATGGAGAAGCTATTGGTACATGCGGGGGGAGGAAATTAAGATTTAGATAAGCAGAATTACGATAACATGAAATATGGATCAGGGTCACTGCTAACGCAAAAAATACCCTACAACCATATATATATATATATATACACAGCATGAAAGTAAGAGTCCACTTACTTTATTTCTATCTTGCTCTTGCTCTTGCCTTGTCCTAAGTTGGTGTTTCCATTGGGTATTCACTTCTGCCGCTTCCACCTTCCTGAAGGACCTCTGGTGATTGGCGATTATTTCATCTAAAAGATGGCCTTCATTCCAGTTCAGTAGGCTGTACTGCTGGCGGATTGTGGTAGACGCATAAGGACCAGCTTCTCACTTCTCCTATAGATTCCATCTCTCCGTAGGGACATCACTTTACTTGGAGATTCTTTCTGACCGTAAGGCACATAACCATCTTAACTTTACACTCACTATCATTATTTTCTTTTGCTTCTCTCACATCACGACCTTGTTCCGACCTACACCAAGACTACTCTTCGATTGTGCTCCGACTTCTCTCTATCTCACCCTCTCTCTTTTTCCCCCAAAATCACACGTTAATTTCCGTCTCATCTATTCGTTCTTCCTTCATCGCCTGATTTCTTCCACCAATCACGTCGAATCCCTTTTTCTTAACTTTTATTTCCTGCCTCTTTTCTTACTAAGAATAGAGTATTCTTTATTGATATTTCTTATTGTTTTTCAAATTCCTTGCCCTACAGCCCTCCCAGAGAATCGCTTACAGCAGCCCTCTTCCACAATTTGTCACGGGCCTTCACTGATTCGGCCTGACCACTAACCTTTCCTGTTGCTTGGTTTATGCCAGGCTCCTTACTTGCCCTTATTTCTGGTGAGGTGTCCCTTTGTCAATTTTAAATGAACCTTTTCATCATCATCATGAGCCATTTTCAATCCACTGCAGGATGAAGGCCTCTCCAGCAACTTTCTAGTTCCTTCTGTTTTGAGCACTGGCCATCCATTTACTACCCACAAACTCATGAATTTCATTAATCCATCTCCGCCTTTGTCTTCCAGGTTTTCTTCTAGCTCGTCTTGGATACCATTCTGTTATTTTCTTAGTCCATCTGTCATCATGTCTTCGAGCTATGTGTCCTGCCCAAGACCATTTTAGTTCTTTAATTTTGATAAGAATGTCCTTGACTTGAGTTTGTTGCCTAATCCATGTGTTTCTCTCCTTATCTAACAGTCTTATTCCCAATATAATTCGTTCCATTCTTCGCTGTGTAGTTCTCAGCTTCTCTTCCATTCTTTTGGTGAGTGCCCAAGTTTCACTTCCATAAGTCATTGTGGGGAGTATACATAGATTCATTATTTTACGTTTCAGACAAACTGGGATATTGCTCTTCAGCATGTGACTATATTTCCTGAATGCTATCCATCCAAAATTTATTCTTCTCTTGACTTCCAGCCATTTATCATTATTACAGCTAATAACTTGTCCCAGATAAGTATATGACTCCACCTTTTCAATCACTGCTCCTTTAATCAATGTTTCCCTTTCTGTGGCATACTTGTTCATCATTACTTTTGTTTTAGCCATATTCATCTTTAGTCCAAAATCCTTACTAACTGTGCATAACTGATTAAGATTTTCCTCTAATTCTTTGGGATCGTGGCTTATGACCACAATGTCATCTGCAAATCGTAAATGGTTTAGGTACTCTCCGTTCACATTGACTCCTTTCTGCGACCAGTCTAATCTTCTGAAAGCTTCCTCAAGGGCAGCAGTAAACAGCTTCGGAGATATTGCGTCTCCTTGTCGAACTCCTTTCTCGATTTTAAATTTGCTACTGTCTTTGTCTAGTCTAATAAAGGAGGTAGCACTCTCATATATTTTCTTCAAAATCATATGCCTTCATTATCTATGCCTGAGCTCTAAATCGCCTCCTTTCTCAAACTTCAAGTTGTTCTAAGTGACATTATCACTTAGAACACTTAAATTTATACTAATATTTTCGTTTATGCTAAATTAAACCTTCTTTAATTACTCTTTCGCTCGCCGAGACCCAAATACACCAGATCATGTAAGATCCACTCTTACAAATTAAATCAAAAAGCTAGAAGAGAACCAACAGGAGTTCGTGAAACTACGGTTAAAAGAAGGTAAGGAAGTTAAGGAATATTGAAGTAAAATAAAGTTTTCTACTCCTACTGGTAAAAAGTGTAACGCATTCTCTTGCGCTATATTAAGGTTTCTGAGTAGCTGATGAACACGAATGCAATAGGGTCGATTGGCAGTCTGACGGTTATTATAGATATATTCCCACCACGGTTCGAAGTGGGATAATCTGGGATAGCTTATACCTAAGCAACAAAGGCGGTCAGTGCTTCGACATATAGACGCTGGACAGAGATGTTCTTATTGCTCCAATGGCAATACGGATGTCCTGATGATGGATTGGAGCCAGTCATCCCAATACGCTCTTTCTACCTGAGGCGTATCCAAAGACCTATGATTTACTTTTGACTGTAAAGTGTACGATAGGCTTGAAGTAAAATGTTTTAAAATATTTTAAATGGTCGGTTTCAGAGTTTGGTTTGAGGGCCGGAAATTATGGGGGTTCGATATTTCAGCAGTTATTTGAGCAATTGCATATTCATTATGTTGCAGGATCGATGAATTTATCCTTCATTTCTAGACAACTTCAGAGTTAATCGATCGGGTCGTAGAAAAAGTGAAGTGGATCGAAGATTCCCTTTAATTCTGATGTCTATCATAACGTGCTCGGGCGAATTTGGAAATTGAGCAGGTGTTTTTGAAACTGCAATTGCTGCTGCTCTGGCAATATTTCCTGTATACTTTGCGGCATCGTCGATTGGCTTATCGCTGAAGACGTGGACTTGAACATTGCCAGATATTTTAAGGCACTCAGGGCAGTCTTATCAGTCTTTCTTCTTAGAATCGTATGGTCGACGTGTTCTCCTATGGCAAAGGTTGGGTATCATGGGGTAGTTAAGTGATCACAACCGGAAAGGTTTCCTTCAAACGCGCCTATGTACACACAGAGAGGAGAACAGCAGTCATTGACAGCACCGCCGGTGACGTCACACGACTTTCTTTCACTCTCTGTACAAACCTGTCACGTCATCCAGATACACTGTGCTGCCACTTTACAAGGTACACCTTGCTGTGCACACAAATGGTTTGTCCCACAACGTTGCAAGTCCATGACCACAGTTGTGGATATAAATGCAGCAGAACAACCTTTCTAGTATCAGTTGAGCGTACAAACCGTAGCAAGAATGGGGAAAAGGAGTGATCTAACGGACTTCGAACGTGGCATGGTTGTAGACGTGCTGGACAAAGCATTTCTGAAACGGCAGTTCTCCTGAACTTTTCACGCTCCACAGTTTCAAGTGTGTATCGAGAACGGTGCGACGAACAGAAAACATCCTCTCAACGGCACTCCTGTGGAAGAAAATCGCTTGTTGATGAGAGAGGTCAGAGGAGGAGGAGGAGGATGGCTAGAATTGTGCAAGCAAACAGACGGGCCACAATGTCGCACGTCACGTCAGAAAACAACCTTGGTGAACAGAACAAAATATCGCAACGCACCACTAGTCGCATTTTGTCGCGAATGGGCTACAACAGCCGACGGCCACATCGCGTACCTTTGTTATTAATGAAGAATAAGAGAGCACGCCTCCTGTGGGCACAGCAACACCAGCACTGGACTATCGAGGATTGGAAAACAGTTGCTTGGTCTGAAGAGTCGAAGTTCCTGGTGCATCATGTTGATGGAAGGCTCAGAATTTGGCGAAAACAACATGAATCCATGGACCCGTCATGTCTGACGACTACTGTGCAAAGTGGTGGGGACAGTTTTATGGTGTAGGGAATGTTTTCTTGGCACACGTTGCGTCCATTGATACCCATAGATTCACGCGTGAATGCCACATCGTACCTAAACATCGTTGTTGACCAAGTGCATCCGTTCATGTTGACAGTTTATCTTCAATCAGATGGTTACTTCCAGCAGGATAATGCGCCGGTGCACAAAGCCCGAATCACTATGGAATGGTTCCAGGAGCATGACAATGACTTTTCTTTGCTGCAGTGGCCTGCTCAGTCCCTGGATCTCAATCCTATTGAGCAGCTTTGTGATGAACTGGAAAGGGCTGTTCGCTGCTGGCCCACACCTCCGTCGAATCGCGTGACACATTTATGTCTTCATGGTACTCCATTCCTGCACAACGTTTTCAGTATCTTGTTCAATCCATGCCTAGACGAATTCAGGCTGTTTTGAAGGCTAAAGGAGGCTCAACACGGTACTAGGTAGTTTTACCTAATAAAGTGGAAGCACAGTGTATGTCTGAATGTTCGGTTGGTATCACCCGGTATTTAACTGGCAGAGAAAATAAAATTTAACAAGAAAAATAAATGTCTTTAATCCGGGATGGCCATATTGGGCCAGATGAATGTAACTACTGCAATGATTTAGAAATACTTTGCCGTATTTTGTGATACCCGATAAATGAATAATTTTACACGTGTAAAATTATTTATTTATCGGGATCGGCATACGCTAACCTCAACCTTGGTGGTGTCGATAAAACAAACACCAGTAAAGGAAACAACACAAAATAGTTATGGCCTATCCCAAATTAAAACACCCGAAACACCATTCCTGCACTGAGAACTGCAATGAATCAAGTCCTTAAAAAAACCATCTGATGGGAATAAACCCGGGGAAGACAAGTTAGGATAGCCTTTTTTCTAGATTTCCACTTGTTTTCATATATACTCCTTTCTGTTCACACCCACATGTCTGCGCGGGTAGCATCATGGTTATAATCACTTCTATGGCACTGGACGAAAAAAAAATTGGGATTTGAATCCCTTGAATGACCCGAAGGATAATTATGGCCTTTATTCTTTTTAACTCCGCGGCCGAGATGGCCAGTTTAGAGAAATTTACGGATATAATATACATATACGTGGGTATTTCTCGAGTGGGCATATGGCAGCTTTTGCTAAGACCAGCAAGGGTACACTTTATGGTACACATTTCGCTAGCATAAAACCACGCAACATGTTTTTGAAGATCACCAGAATGCCAGTTCTTTCTCAAGAGCAAAATTGTGGGTTTTGTGTTGGCTGCCGGTTGCCGTTTTATTTGAATTATGCCTTCTCTGCTGTTTATAAGTACACCATCACTATTCTTCAGTTGGGGCTTAGAGGGGAACAGGTATCCTGTGTGTTATCAGACACTCAGCCTAAAACACTGATGGATCCAATATCTCTCTATTACAGAAGATTTAGGAGAAGTCCGGTTGGCCTGCCTCCCTAAAATCCACTCATGCAAACCTTCTCGATGGTAAGCCCTGTTACGTCACTTAGGTGGCAACGAACGTGTAGAGTGGTTCTCTTCAAGATGCCTGGTCAGCATGAAGAGGAAAAGACCAACCCCTCCAGCAATATGAAAGCACGACGAAACAAATGGCCCTCAGTCCCCAGCAGCTTTCACTCTCCCTCTTACGGCAGCGAGAGGATTAGAGTGGAAGCAGAGGGTGCTAAGAATCTCTGGGTACGACCAGGCTGCCATGCACGGAAACTGAACTTGGCCTGTTATAACGTAAGAACACTCATCGGTGAAGACAGGATATTAGAGCTGGAAAAGAAATTAGAAAATGTGAATTGGAATATCATCGGTTTGGCTGAAACAAGAAGAAGAAATGAATCACTTATAAGTTTATCAAGTGGAAATCTGCTGTACACCAATGGAAACAGTGAAAGGAGTGAAGGTGGAATTGGGTTTCTGGTCCATAAAGATTTTAAAAACAACATTTTGGAATTCAAAAGTACATCACCAAGAGTGTCAAGACTAATACTCAAGATTTCTAAGAGATACAAGCTAAAGATTATAATGATTTATGCACCAACATCGAGCCATGATGATGAAGAGGTTGAAGAAATGTACACTGAAATTGAGAGTCTTCTAGATGAGCAGAAAACCCACTACACTATTATTATGGGAGACTTCAATGCTAAGGTTGGAAAAAGACAAAACAGCACAGAAAGGGGAACTATAGGAAATTTTGGAATTGGTGAAAGAAATGAAAGAGGTGAAAGACTTGTGGAATTTGCAGAATCTCAAGGACTGTCAGTAATGAACACTTTTTTCAAGAAAAGGGTGAACAGAAAGTGGACATGGAAGAGTCCAAATGGATTAACTACTAATGAAATCGACTTCATCCTCACTAACAGAAGATATATTGTGAATGATGTTACCGTCCTGAATAAGGTAAATGTTGGAAGTGATCACAGAATGGTAAGATGTGCACTTGATATAGATGTAGGAAAGGAAAGGAAAAAACTGACTCGAGTAAATAATACAAAGGTCTTTGAAATAACAGAGGAGGAGAAAAAGCAGTATGTACTAGAAATTAAGAACAAGTTTGAGCTTCTGCAGACTGCTCAGGACCAAGATATCGACGAGGAATATTACAACTTTCTGAAAGTGATAAAGCCCAAGAAACCTATAGGGAAACAGAAATCCAAAGAAGAAAAAATTAGTCAAGAAACACTTGTCATGATGAACCAAAGACGACAAATGAAGAGCAAGAAAAACACTGACAGGGAGAAAATTGAGTATACTGAGTTATGCAAAGCCATTAGAAAGAGACTCAGAGAGGACATAAGAAGATTTAACACAAGAAAAGTAGAACAAGCATTAAGGGAAAACAAAGGATTTAAATCAGCAGCCATGAGCAGTAATACAGAAAGACAAATGATATTGAAACTGAAGAATAGTGATGGTGTACTTATAAACAGCAGAGAAGGCATAATTCAAATAGCAGAAGACTACTATAGAGAATTATACAAGGAGCAGGGGAATGATGCCAGCAGTGGGGAAGATGGATTGCAACGTAGCAACACATACGACATACCCAATATTCTTCCTGATGAGGTAGAGCATGCATTGAAGAAAATGAAGAATCAGAAAGCCCCGGGGGAAGATGAAGTTACTGTAGAGTTGTTAAAATTGGGAGGAAGAGACATAACACAAAAACTGGCAAGGCTCTTCACAAAGTGCATTAGAAAAGGTGTGACGCCTAAGCAGTGGAATAATGCAATCATAGTTTTGCTGCATAAGAAAGGAGATAAATCAGAAATTGGAAATTATAGACCAATTAGCTTGTTATCCCACATCTACAAGTTGTTCACAAGGGTCATTACTAACAGATTAGAAAGAATACTGGATGAGAATCAACCGAAAGAGCAAGCTGGCTTTAGGACAGGATTCTCAACTATGGATCACCTTCATGTAATATCACAGCTAATGGAGAAAGAAAATGAATATAAAACACCATTATGCCTGGCATTTGTGGATTATGAAAAGGCATTTGACTCCATACAGCATAAGGCAATGTTTCGGGCACTGGAAAGACAAGGCATTGATACCCCATATATTATGATTTTGAAGAAAATATACAAGAGTGCTACCTCCCTTATTAGACTAGACAAAGACAGTAGGAAATTTAAAATTGAGAAAGGAGTTCGACAAGGAGACATAATATCTCCGAAGCTGTTTACTGCTGCCCTTGAGGAATCTTTCAGAAGATTAGACTGGTCGCAGAAAGGAGTCAATGTGAATGGAGAGTACCTAAACCATTTACGATTTGCAGATGACATTGTGGTCATAAGCCATGATCCCAAAGAATTAGAGGAAAATCTTAATCAGTTATGCACAGCTAGTAAGGATTTTGGACTAAAGATGAATATGGCTAAAACAAAAGTAATGATGAACAAGTATGCCACAGAAAGGGAAATAATGATTGAAGGAGCAGTAATTGAAAAGGTGGAGTCATATACTTATCTGGGACAAGTTATTAGCTGTAATAATGATAAATGGCTGGAAGTTAAGAGAAGAATAAATTTTGGATGGATAGCATTCAGGAAATATAGTCACATACTGAAGAGCAATATCCCAGTTTGTCTGAAACGTAAAATAATGGACCAATGTATACTCCCCATCATGACTTATGGAAGTGAAACTTGGGCACTCACCAAAAGAATGGAAGAGAAGCTGAGAACTACACAGCGAAGAATGGAACGAATCATATTGGGAATACGACTGTTAGATAAGAAGAGAAACACATGGATTAGGCAACAAACTCAAGTAAAGGACATTCTTATCAAAACTAAAGAACTAAAATGGTCTTGGGCAGGACACATAGCTCGAAGACATGATGACAGATGGACTAAGAAAATAACAGAATGGTATCCAAGAGGAGCTAGAAGAAAACCTGGAAGACAAAGGCGGAGATGGATTAATGAAATTCATGAGTTTGTGGGTAGTAAATGGATGTCCAGTGCTCAAAACAGAAGGAACTGGAAAGTTGCTGGAGAGGCCTTCATCCTGCAGTGGATTGAAAATGGCTGATGATGATGATGATGATGATGTCGTTTTATCATACGCTGACTTGATGGCAAAAAAAATTGAGGATTCACATCTTGAGAATGATTGAATTATACTGAGGATTTCCTGTAGATTGGTAATCATGGATCTATGTTTATGTTTTATTGACTATGTATTTGAAAAGGTGATATCTCAACCATCGCTCAACTAATTAAAAAATGCTATTTTTTTAATTTAAGGAACTGCATTGACGTCTCAACTGTACTAGATAGGTGGGAGGAATGAATCTCTGATGTACTTACTAAGAAAAATTTTGACAAGGTGAAGGGCATTGTAACTGTTTGGATGAAAGTTGGCGAGAATGAGTCTTCAGTACGCTTCATCCAATTTCATGATGTGCATAATATGTCGTACGCATCATGAAATGTAATCTTCTCTTGTTCAATCTTAATGAACAGAAGAAGATTACAATATTTTCTATAACAATTTTCTGCTCTCCTTGATTTCCTGCCTAGATTCTCAATAAAGCCTGTTTCTGAAATGCACGGCAGCCCGTTCCTGACATTTATTTCGGGAATGAGCTGTCATTGCAGGATCGCTCTTCTTGTTGTTGCAATGTGGAAGTAATTCTTATCTCACCGCTGTTTGACGTCGCAATCAATTTCACATCTTTCGTTGTATTTTTGAACAAAGTTTTACTACTTTCTTGCTCAGTGAAACCTCACCGTACAACCTTATCGATCTTCAGCTAACCTTGGGTGAGTTATTCATTTCATCTTACTGTGTGGCCACTCCTTGTTAATTGCATTCTACTTAATTAAGATATTATATGGCTTCAGAATCGTCTTCTCCCAATGTTTGTGTAATAAGTTCCAAAGAATTATATTGCTACCTATAATGAGGACAGTACTCTCCCCCACCTGCCTCAAACGTTCACAGACCTACCTAATATTCACAACCTAGTCCCGACTCCCAGGATACTGTAAAGTCTGAATTCTACTTCATTCAAGCGAATTGCCAAATCCAATTTGTTCCACCTCCTCTTCTCCTCCACTTATTGATAATTTGATGTCGCAATGTAACTTCCCACCTGCCAGCCCTTCCTTACTCTCTAATGATACGGATACATCATTGATATCTTCCTCAAGTTTTTTTTACCTAATTTTTTTTTAGCGGCTACGGCCCATCCTATATTTGCTACGATTTTCCAACATTTTATGATCAAGGTAAGGTCTGATCAAGAACTATCTAATTTGTTGGTACCGGCGAGAGTGATTCCGTTGGAAATAATAACTTACCTTATTCTTCAGTAGCGTCTCCCTTCCCAACTACGCAACGGTAAAAAACCAAAAAATTCTCACAAAATTGTATTCTAACTTAATTTTCTCACAGATTAAATATACGTAAAATTTATCAACCCGAAAGCTAACGTTTTTATCACCAGGTTTAATCCAAACATTACTATTTTAACATTGTACAAATGGTGCTCAAAAAATTGCATCACCTCATCTTTAGATTGGTTAGATTTTTCCCGCCATTGTGATACGATAGTTGTATGCCGTACTAGATAGCGTTAGTTGAACTTCGTTAGCAGTTAAATTGTACGTTTAAATAAATACATATAACGAATTAGATTACAAACGTAATATAATTAATAACATAACATAATTAATTATAATTAATTAATAAATTAATAGAATCATGACTCAGACCAGAGCAGCAAAGCAAAAGGCTCAAGCTAATGGAAGCGCTGTGGCTCAGAGCAGAACTGAGGGGGGCAGTTGTCCTCTGACTCACAGCCTTATAAAATGCACTGTTTGCTTGATGTTTGCAGAGCAATCGAGTACGGGACATGATACTGCCAAGGGGGATGTCTTTGTGTGTGCGCGATGCAAGGAGTGTATCGATATCAGGCAACAACTCGGCGTTCTTGTGGGCCTATATGAGAGCTTGAAGGACAGGGTGGATGCCCTCGAAGAAACTAAATTGAGGGGCCCATCAAGCTCTCAGCTGCCCACATCAACGCCAGAGCTTGCACTTGGGCATCGCGTAACACAGAGACAACCCCCAAGGCAGAATGCGCTGGTCCCGAAGGAACTAGTAGTTGTTGGTGACTCTATTGTCAGGGAAACGGGGAACATGCTTTGTAAAAAAGATAGGTGGAACAGGACCAGGGTATGTCTGCCAGGGGCAAAGGTTGATGACGTTGTAGAGCGAATATCATCTTTTAAGGGCACAAAAGGTGATATAGTTGTACACGTTGGCACTAATAATATTAAGAGTAGGAGACCGGCAGAATTACTTAACAAGTACAGGTCACTGTTGAACAAAAGCCGAGAATTAGGGTTGAATTTGAAAGTGTCTGCAATTCTGCCCAGACACGATAGGAGGAAGTATATGATGAGAGCCTTGTCGATCAATTCGGCCCTGGAAAGATTGTGCAAGGCTCAAGGGGTAGAATTTTTTTCAGCCTGGACTGTACTTGTTAACAGGAGAGATTGCTTCTACAGGGATGGGATACACTTAAATAGAAAGGATGCAAGAATGTTTGCTGATGCTATCGAGGCAGTGTTAGGTGGGTCGTAAAACTGCTAGCTTGGGGGGGGAGACAAAGACCAATAGATTGACAGTAGCCACTGGCAGAGGTGAAAGAGATTCCTGCACTGCTTCTATTAGAATGAGCAGAAGCCTGAAAAACAAGATGCATGGTATTTCAGAGACTGCTGGGAGCCATTGCGGTACAAATAAACACATGGGTTGTGTTAGGGTAGCTAAGAATAGAAACAGGTGCAGGTATACTTGCGTGTACACCAATGCTAGGAGTTTAGTAAATAAATTTGATGAATTTGAGGTATTGCTCAAAACATCAAAGGCAGATATTGTTGGGATATCAGAGACGTGGTGTCACACAGATATAAGGGATGCAGAACTGCAATTTGGGGAGTACAACGTCTACAGAAAGGATAGACAGGATAGGAAGGGAGGAGGGGTTATGCTATTAGTTAAGAAACACATAAAAACCAAGGAAGTGAAGCCAGTCGACATCGCTGGACAGTGCAGTGTTGAGTCAGTTTGGTGTGACATAAGCATTGGGAGATCAAAATTGAGAGTAGGAGTGTGCTATAGGCCTAATGACTCTGATGAGTATAATAAGGAACTGTACAGGGAAATAGAGTGGGCTAGTAAATCAGAGTCTTATAATGGGAGATTTTAATTTCCCAGATACTGACTGGAATTTGGGGGCTGGTTACTCACACACTAGCAAGGCTTTTGTGGATTTATTGGATGATTGTCTTCTACATCAGCATGTTCAGGAGGCAACTAGAGGGAGTAATACTCTTGATTTGATTATCAGCAGTGATTCTTCATGCATTAAGAATCTGCAGATAAATGAACCACTAGGTGGTAGTGATCAGTGTGCTGAAGTGGGATTTACTGAAAGAGGTAACTACCATTAGGGGTAAAGGGAAGGGTTATTGCTTCCGTAAAGGCGACTACGATGGACTGAGACAGTATTTAAATTCTATACAGTGGGACCAACTGATGATGTTACCAACAGCAAATTCAAAATGGGAAGCATTCAAAGAACGTATCTTGGAAGCTACTAGGCTTTACATACCAACCAAGAAATATTTTTCAAGGTTTAGGCCAAAATGAATGTCAGATGAACTAATGAGGCATATGGCAGAGAAGAAAAATGCATGGGATACTTACAAATTAACACATGACACAGAAGCCTATGATAGATACAAGTTGATATGCAACCAAGTTACAAAGGAGGTTAGGCAGGCGAAGGCAGATTACGAGAAATCCTTGGCAAGGGATGCAAAGAAAAACAGCAAAGAGTTCTTTACTTATGTAAACTCTAGAAGGAAGGGGATGAATCAGATTGGTCCACTTGATATTGATGGGTCAACTGTTGATGATCCTGCTCAGGTAGCTAACAAACTAAATGAATATTTTGCATCGACATTCACACATGAGGAGTTATTCAGCAAGGGGAATGCCAGAGGTGTATTCAACTCTAGCAGTAAGCTACAGAATCTTGAAATAACTGGGAGTAAAGTGGAGGAGAAACTGTTGAAGATAAACACAAGAAAGGCACCCGGGGTGGATGGGATCTATCCAGTTATATTAAAGGAGGCAGCAAGGGAAGTAAGCAAACCCTTAGCCATAATTATGAGAGCTTCCTTGGACTCAGGGGAGGTACCCATAGACTGGAAATGTGCAAATGTGACCCCAATTCACAAAGGAGGATCAAAGGCTGACACAAGTAACTATAGACCTGTGAGCTTAACGTCTGTTCCAGGAAAATTAATGGAGGCACTGGTTAAAGAAGCACTGCAGGATCATTTAGACAAGACTTCAGTTATAGCTCAGACACAGCATGGTTTTGTTAAGGGGAAGTCTTGCCTGACCAACTTGATTGGATACTATGATGCAGTCACAAAAGAACTGGATGCAGGGAATAACTTTGATATTATATACTTGGATCTTAGAAAGGCTTTTGATACTGTTGCACATGGAAGACTGCTACACAAATTGGAGCAGTGTGACATTGGAGGCAAATTGCTGCTATGGATAAAGGGGTGGTTGAGTGGGAGAAGACAGAGAGTGGTAATCAATGGACACTGCTCATCGTGGACTAATGTTATTAGTGGAGTCCCTCAGGGCTCAGTGTTGGGTCCATTATTGTTTTCTGTATTTATAAATGATATTGATGATGGTATATCAAGCTTAATGTCCAAGTTTGCAGATGATACAAAGGTTGGCAGGGTTGTCAAGGACACTACTGACACTACACTGCTGCAACAGGATCTGGAAAGGTTGAGCAGATGGGCTGAGAGGTGGCAAATGAAGTTTAACATTGACAAATGTAAAGTACTACACATGGGAAACAGCAACCCCAGAGCAACGTATCAACTCTGTGGTACTATACTGACAGTGGTAGAGAATGAAAGGGACTTGGGGGTGATTGTGCAGGCAGATATGAAGTTCTCTGAGCAGTGCAGACGGGCTGCAAGAGTAGCTCATGGAGTATTGTCAATGATATACAGGAATTTTTCCAGCAGGGATAAGGAGGTGATTATTCCCTTGTATAAGGCAATGGTCAGGCCACACCTAGAGTACTGTATACAGGTCTGGAGGCCTCATTTCAAGAAGGATGTAGAGCTGCTGGAACGAGTACAGAGAAGGACAACAAGATTAGTGAATGGAACAAAGGGGTGCTCTTACGAAGAAAGGCTTAAGTTTTGCAAATTACAGTGTCTGGAGACTAGGCACCAGCGAGGTGATCTGATAGAGGTGTATAAAGCCTTGAATGGTTTAAGCATGCTCAATGCTGATGGGATTCTTCCTCTAGCTCAGAAAAATCACCTGAGAGGGCATAAATTCAAATTGAGGAAAGACAGATGTAGGATAGACGTGCGGAAATTTGCCTTTAGCCAGTGGGTGGTTGGTTGGTGGAACAGACTGCCATCCCTTGTGGTGGAGGTTGATAGCCTAAATAAGTTTAAGGCTCAGCTGGACAGGTATTTTGAACGAACAGAGGGGTGAAGTGGAAGTGGGTTTTTTTTTTTTTTTTTTTTTTTTTGGCTGATGCTGCATAAGCTTGCTTTCTTGCATCAAATGCCTCTACTACTAATACTAATACTAATGGCAGCTAATCTTTTAGAAATAGCTGAAAAAACATAAATAAGTAATTTAAATACACATATGAAACTTAATTACTTCGTGCTACTAATCCCGATGGGAAAAGGCGTCTACGTACGATATAATTACTTGCCTTTGCTCCTGTGTCCTCCTCCCACGCTGTTTGGAGTCTGTCGATGAGGATTTTCTGTTCCGGACACAAATCTAGACTGGATGTCCATTTCCTTTCTTTCTGTTTAGACTAGCGGTTTCTGATAAGTCCATAGTAAACGTGCCACTCTCGATGATTACAGTGAATGCTTTTAGCTATTTCATGAGTAGAATGTCTCTCTGCATTCACGCAGCAGCAAAATTTTTCCTACCTGGTGTTAATTGTGAAGGCAGCCATTGCAGTAGCGCAGAATACTGGGCTCGTGGCACTGTACGAGTATTTATACGCTACAGTGGTACAATCGTGTATGGCAAATGACATCATCTTAGAGAGCTTGTTAGAGATGGATGATGCAATGGGGTAATGCTATTACAAAACATATGATGTCTTGCCAAATTTCACAGAAATTCACTTGTATTTGGCATTACTAGTCATTCAAGAAAACGAAAAACAAAATATTCAAACTACAGTTCTTTTTGTGTGAAATATAATGAGAATTGGGCTGTTGGTCACTCAACGCTTTTAAAGGTAAATATTCGTCTCTGACACTACTTTACCCGACAATTTTCCACTACAGAAGTTACAGAATAAGTCTCAAAGTTCTGCTATTAGAACAACGAAATATTACCTTCGAAACTATCAGACTTTAATAAATGAAAAGGAAATTTTATAATAATAATAATAATAATACAATCGATATATTGCAATAATGTCCTTCACGGCCATCTGGCCAATATAATCTTAAATGACTATAACAACGTATTCCTTAAAGAAACATGGTTTTAGCTGTCTGTACAGGGCAGTGAATTTCTCTCCCTAAATTGAACACCCTTCGTAGTGATCGTTACTACTCTCGCACCAAATACGTCATAAAGAAACCACATTTAATGTAATGCAGCGTATTGAAATATAAAATCCTCCCTAAAATGGCCGAATCCTCCACAAAATTACTACTCTCATATCAAAAACATCATAGACTCCATGAACAGTTTTCCCTCTTCCAACAAGTTAAAATGCCGCTAGAGCAAATCATCATATCCTTGACTTTAATGTTCAAAATTTATTTGGACATGGAGGCTGGATTGTTCTTTCAAGATCACAAAGAAATCGCATTTAATATAATGGCTGGCACAAGTATTGAAAGAGTTCGCCAGAAATTATTACAAAGCAGGTTGGATCAGCCTGCATCCAACTATACGTAAAACAGATTGGACTCTATTTTTTAGATAAAAATGCATCAAAAAATATCTTATTTCGTTTAATCGTGGCCTCAAACAAATCATCCGGTTGAAATATAAAGTACGTAACAAGTCAAAAAAAAATATATATATATCTAATA
This sequence comes from Mastigoproctus giganteus, assembly GCF_048544385.1. NCBI lineage: Eukaryota > Metazoa > Arthropoda > Arachnida > Uropygi > Thelyphonidae > Mastigoproctus > Mastigoproctus giganteus. Next base: position 215,105,602 of record NC_143583.1, read on the forward strand.
TAGATTATCAGGGATTTGTACAATTAAGGAAAAGGGCAGAGAGGACTTAATAGTTGAATCGCAGAATCAGTTCAAACCTGATCAACTCTAACGTACAATATGAATACTGTATTATTCTAGATTTTTTTGTCCATCAAACAGCAAATCGACCACAGAACACGCGTAGTTTACAGACATATTGTGTACGGTTCATTATGACCTAAGTTGCTGATTAGCCTAAAACCTTACGGCAACCAACCATTTGATTACGTATTAGGGAGATATAACACGTTAAATTTGCAGGTAAATTTTCTAAGAATTTTATATCCATTATAGGTATTCCCCAAGGATCTTCACTCGGACTGCTATTATTCATTATTTGTGCCATTGACATCTTCTCTTCTCTGTGTGCCACTTCTAACGGAGGTCGGCGACCACCACGGCAAATGTCACTCTAACAAGGTTAAAAGCTGCGGTGGATGTTACATTGAAGAATCTAACAGAAGACTCCGAGACGGGATCTCGGAGCATAAGAGGGCAACCCGGTCTGCTCATTTGGAGCACTCTGTGGTCGCAGAGCATTATTGGTCTTCTTAACACGATCTTGACCCACGCCGAGACATCGAAGTCATCGACCAATCGCGAAATACACAGCACTCCATGCTGTGTATTTCGCGCATTGGTGCATGTTATTGTCATTTACAGATTAGTACAAGGTCGTGTGTTCGGAAACACATGTGCCTGAACTAGGCCATCTAGTTTCACATAGCCCCATCACCTCTACATTGTCTTTTTCATCTCCTGGATTTCATTCTTAAGTTTTCCAGCAGACGTTCCAGTTCGCAAAAGATTCACTGTTTTGAGCCCGGGGATTCTTAGCGCCCATGTCCCCTTAAAGGGACGCAGGGAACTCTGGGCCGATTGTAGTTTTCTTGCCATGGTGATTGTTCTAGGAATATAGTAATGCAGTAGTTCTCCTGCTGGCTTTCTGCATGGTAATGCTGTAGTGACATATCACTAAGCTGTCAGGACAGTGACTGTTCAGATAGCCTGTACTGTAGGAGCTGCTGCTGATGCCCTCGTCCAGAGGTGTCAAAACGCGCAAGCCCCATTACCACGACAAGGTGAAGATACCACAGAGGGGCCACTGACATCACTTATATTAAGTTCCTTCAAGGACTTAGAGAAATGGGTTTCCTAATTAAATTCTACCTATTTTATTTTTTTGATTTCTACGCATATTTATGTTTTCAAATGATATTTATAATTGACCACTTTATAACGTGCGTGTTCAATGAGATCACTTAATGTGCCTCGCAATTTAAGGCTATTAAATAGCCAGCAACATTCTATAATTTCGCGCGCTGTAATCGAATTCGATATTTTTAATGTGTCTGTACAAATAACAATAAATGTATCATATTGTAGCAACGTAAAGTAAACAATCCCACCTCAGCCTTATCTTGCACAAGAGCTGTAAACATTATGGCGAAAGCGGATATGAATTTGACATTACTCTAGACGTCCGAAAAACACCCCACCTCGAAAACACAGCAGACCTCCGAGTATCAGTTCCCTCGATTAGTGAGAGTGCTTTTCGTGCCGTCTCCTCCCGCATGAGGACGAAAGGATAGAAGGGTGTAACAGGTCTGACGAGAACATCTCCGCATATCGTATGACCTTATCTTTCAGATCTCGTGGCTCACGCTGCTAATAACATCGCGATCATGACATGCAGCGCAGCAACCCCGATCAGGTTTCAAACTATCAGTTTCGCTGTATCTGCCACAATATTTCCAAACGAATATTCAGATGGCGTGTGTGATTCCCCCCCCAAACACAAATTCCACCCGCTTAAAATGCGTCCAACGATTGTCACTGATATAACAACAACGGAGTTTGTAATTTCAACCACGATCGATATGTGACCGCTCTTTATTTTTATCGCTTCCAGTGGTTTTGTTCCAGTTTATAACTAACCAGCTCTCTCTTTTCAATCAGCCTTATTTTATTTCCATTTTTATTTTCCAAGCAGAGCTATGCTTTCAGGAAATGTCCACGGATAATTAAGATTTCTGCGCTTTGGAATAAACGTTTTCTCGTTGGACACTCGAGTGAATACTTTTACGTACACGCATATTCAGTTTATTAAGCTTGATTTCATCCCCTGTACAGCTGGCTGGCTAGAAGGGTGTACGTAGAATTATAAATTAAAAACGCATACATTAAAAGGACGGTTAAAAATGTTTGGTATTGCGCTTGCCTAGCAGGTGGCATAGTAATAATATTTACAAGAGAGAGAGATGATGCACGTTTCGACATCTATGCGTAGGAGAATAAATAAAGTTTACAATCTAATGAGAGTAATAGACAGCCAAAGTCTTCTAAGACAGATGTTCCTGATTTTATAGTCTGTCTGCAGATGGCATGTGAAGGACTGGAAGATGGATTGACTCGATCGTGTTAGTGTACTTTTATTGTACTTATTCGATATCCTTGTCTTATATACAGTACTGATGTAATGTTTAATCATAATTCAATGGCATTAATCTGATCAGGGATATTTTTTCTACCTTTCCATTTAAGCATCTTGCATTTCGTTATTGTTTGTCTCATGAATGATTAATTTTTTTATGATATACATTAAATTTATACATGAACTCGTACTAAAACAATGTATTATTATGACCAGCCAATTCTGACGCTAGAAAAGAAAAGAATAAAAAAACCTTTTTTCTCTCTACAGGAACCAAACTTGGACCATCTCTTCGCCCTTTAAATTGAGTCGAATGGGCTCAGAAATGCAGTTGAAGTTTAATAAATGCAAAGTACTGCACATGGGTAGCAGTAATCCCAGAATAACGTACTAGCTGTGTGGTACAACTTTCAGGGTAGGGGAAAATGAAAAAGACCAGGGGTAATTGTGCAATTAGATATGAAATTCTCTGGGCAGTGCAGACATGCTGCCAGATCAGCTCACGGGGTTTTGTCAATGATATACAGGAATTTTGTCGTAAAAATGAGGAGGTGATTATCCTATTGTACAAGACAATGGTTTGGCCACATCTTGAGTACTGCACACAGGTTTGGGGACTTCATTTTAGGAAGGATGTAGAGCTGGTGGAAGGGGTGCAGAGAAGAACAAAGAGATTGAAGGCAACGAAAGGGTGGTCTTAACAAGACGGGTTAAGTTATGCGCATTGCAGTCTCTGGAGAATAGGCAACTGAGAAATGATCCGACTGAGATGTTTAAAGCTTTTAATGGATTGAAAAACCTGATGGCATCCTTCATATTGCTCAGATTAACACACATGAGGGGCAAAAATCAAACTGAGGATAGATGGTTACAGGACAGATGCGCAGAGGTTCTCCTGATACTCTATAAGCTTACTTTCTTGCGTAACTTTGTTAATACTAATACAAAATATTTGTGGAAGATTTGACTGTAAGATTTCATGACAATCTGTCCACTAGGTTTCGAATGATTACATGCGGACGGACAAAGGAATAATAATTTCTGGATTTTTATTGGTCCAATTTTAATAGCTCAACAAATGTCCAAATATAAAAGTTAATGATAATCCATGCACTGGAAGTCCAGTCGTTACACGCGGACAGATATAGTGAAGACAACAAACTCATTATGCATATATTCTATCGCTTCTACAAACAAACTTTCCAATAACACCTGACTATAATCTATCGGAATAGTTCCACCTGAATTTCCATTTTTCACTGGATTGTGATTCATCCTTATATTTTCTAACAAATGCAACAGGGATTACCTTTATTTTTTTCCTACAGGATGGCTTCTTTCGACCAACTCTCCTAGTCCAATGCGTTAACGATTAATTTGTAACAACGATATAATTATAAGATTAATTAAACGTCCTCCCCATTGTCAGAACGGTAGCGGGACAACCCCCTGGTATCAATATTGGACACCCAACTCAACCTAGGGTTCCAACACCACCCCCTTGCCAGTAAGGAAAACATCATTAAAACTAAAATTGATGTAAAAAAGCTTAACTGCGTATAGAACAATATTCTCTTCGTTGGACTAAGGCTTTTCGAAATTACATGTTCACAGGAATAAGAGCACGCCAAAAAATCGCATCTGGCACTCACTATCATATCACGTTCAAAGTCACTAAAATCTTTTTCTTCTTCGTATCTGCCTACGTACTTTAGCATGGTTCGAACAAGGGATGCTGATACTGAAGGAACGCTCCATTTCTTGAAACGGGAGGGTATAGCTAATAAATTGCCCAATGACTGTATTAAAATACATTTACAACATCAATTTGTGCGCTGTTGGTTTTTTTTTTTTTTTTTTTTTTTGTTTTCTCTTATTCCTGTGAACATGCAGTTTCGAACAGCCTTAGTCCAACTTAAGGAAAAGAGAATATTGCTCAATATGCAGTTCATCTTTTTTATATCAATTTTAAATTTAGTTTTAATGATGTTGGACCTGATGTGTTCCTTACTGGCAAGGGGGTGGTGGTGGTTGGAACCCTGGATTGAGTTGAGCGTCTAATATTGATACCGTGGGGTTGTCCCGCTACTGTGGGGAAGACGTTTAATTAATCTTATAATTATATCGTTGTTCCAAATTAATCGTGAACGCATTGGACTAGGAGAGTTGGCCGAAAGAAGCCATCCTACAGCAAAAAAAAAAAGTAATCCCTGTTGAATCTCATAAGATAACAGAATATAAATAACTGAGCATTTAATAGCTCTCTATTGTCAAATTTTCTAAGAAAATTTAAATTTCCTGAAAGAATCAAATTTATGTAACTTACTTAAACGTTCTTCTTTATCGTGAAGTATTTTTTTTTCTTATTTTTGCTGCCCTATGAAAAATTTCACTTGGAGTACTGAAGCTAAAAAGGAGATGATGTGGATATAAACAACAGCAAATGTGTGCACAGAATTAGGAAAACGCAAGGGAGCAGTTGTTTATATCATCCAAATTGAATATAATTATTGCGTGTATAAAACGTCACGTATCTGTGATTAGTGAAACACTTATTCTCTTGCAATATCGACTCGTTGTGAGGCACACTCACTGGTGAATTTTGTAACATTTGGAATTGGAAATCTTCTAACGAGCTGGCATTAACCGGTGATGCTCAACGTGGCTACATTTCGGCTTCCATTTGCAAAATATTCCATCAAGTCCCCAATCATCATCTTTTCAGTTTCAAATCGGAACCTTGCAGATTTCTAACCCAGTTGTATTTCTATCTGTCATGCTGTTTCATAAGTTAAGATGTGTTTGCCTTGATGCGTAACACGACAATACGAAATAACCCCCCCCTCCCGCTGCGCGTATCATTTTCCACGAATAACTTAAGGTAGAGAAGAAAAACACACCTTTAGAAGCTCTGTCCAGGGATAGATTCTATACAGAGGGTTGGAAATGCATATTGATACTTTGATATGAGCTGTACAGCGCACAAATGATGTAAACGTATTTTAATACACTCATTGGCCAATTTATTAGCTATACCTGCCCGTTTCATGAAATGGAGCGTTCCTTGTTCGAACCATGCCAAAGTACGTAGGCAGATACGAAGAAGAAAGATTTTAGTGACTTTGAACGTGACTTGATAGCCGGTGCCAGATGCGATGATATCAATATCTTGGAAACTGAAACCCTGCTGAGGTTTTTACGTACGACTGGGTCTCAGGCGGACGTGTGGCGCGCCCTCCTGAGAGGCCGCGACTCGAACCCTGTCGACGACTGGAGGAATTTCTAAAGCCATCTTCAATCGAGGGTGTAGTTAACCCATCTCAAGCAGAGGGAGAGGGATTTTAGTCTAAAGTTATTCTGGGGTTTTCAGTCGCACCACTTGATAATCGGCCGTTAAACACACTGCTGTAGACACCGTACACACATATGGATATTGATTTACCCATGGAATTACAACAGCAATAATTGTAGACAGTATTATAATTATTACAGAAAGAAGCAAGTCGAAATAAAGTGCAGTTTGCTTCGTACCCTAATACGTTAAATCTGCTTTGAACAGTCTTGTTGGGTTGATCGATTTTATATAAAAATATAATGAAAACAGAGGGAAATCCGGAACCTTGCGAAGGTGAATCGGCAATGAGCATTCTCTCTCATTGAATTATGGTATGCCAAAGGGTTTGAAAGACTGCTTCTTTTGTTGAGTTTTTAGGAATATCATCGACTTAGACCATATTGCATCAAGAAAGCGAGGTTTCACATCGACCTTGGCCTCACCGAGAGCAAAGATCTTGACTTCACTCCCCCTTCCCTGAATTGTCGCTTGCGTACGGATCATGTTCCCCAATAATGGTGGAGCTCGATTACTTACTAGGAACAGATGCGGTGAAATCCTCTCAGTAAAGAATACGGAGCAAAATTTGCTGCGACTCTGATAAACTACAAAGCATTTTAAGATTATTATGGTTAGCCTCGAATGTATGAGGTTAACGTGATCGTTGAAGGAGAGCTTGGAGTCGAAAACGACCCCTAGATCTTTATGCGTTTGAACGCTTGGAACTGAGGAGCCACTAATTACAAGCTCCAACATTGTGGGGGCTGCCCTTTAGTAAAAAAAATATTTGTACCGATTTTGGAGGTTGAATGCGTTAAGGTAGTCAGCCATTCCTGTAGTTTCCTTTTGATTTGCTGAATGGTTTTGGCTGCCGAGTCGGATAGTGATATCCTAGTAAGGCGCTTTATATCGTCAGTGTAAGTGATCCAATTGCATTTTTATGGCCACGTAAAGGTAAAAAAAAAAAAAGGTAAAGTGCAGCCATTATCAGCCCACTGCAGGATGGAAGCCTCCTCAACAACAACACACGCTGATGGCAATGGATCATAATCTGCCACGCTGGTCCAGTGCGGGTTGGCAGATCGACCGTATTCAGCAGTCAGGGGCTTGAACCCCGGTCTACTCAAAGAGCGTGTGCTACTGCACTCCCGCTCATGACCACTCGGCTACGGAAGCCTTTTGGCCACAAACGGTACCATAATTGAAAGACAAGAACCCCTCTCCCACCTCTTGAGGCACACCGGCATAGTGTGCATAGTGTGCATAGTATTAGGGTCAGGCGCCCCCTGTGGTTTCCCACATCTGCGCCATATGTACACTGTGAAGAAATACAGAACTACTGTAAATGCCAGAAAAGTGTTCTGTGTTGAATACGTAGTTTTGCGTTGGGTTCTGTTGGGTGTCCTGGCATTTGGCCGCAGGGCCCCTGATGGAACCTCACGTTGCCCGCACACACCGCTAGGAGGTAGCCAGGCTGCCCATTATTCTCTGGCTAGTCTCTGTAGGGTCGCCTAAGCTTCCTGACAGAGACCAATGTAAAAAAAAAAAAAAAAAGTTAGAGCGGGTGGGCTTTAGAATCAAGAAAGGGGGAGGGACAGGTAGAAATATGGGGGATGAAGAAGGCATCCCCCAGGTACAATGGAATACATCCATCAGGCGAAAGTAAGGGATGGAAGTGGAACAAAAGTTGCCGTGCAAGAGAGCACAAGCATGATCCCATTTGGCAGAATCTTCTTGCTTTTCTCATTCAGGTCCCGTCGTGATGTCGATTTCAGTGGTGATGTCATCCGGTGATCTGTGTCTAAGACAGTAGGGATATAAATAGGAATGTAGCTGTGGTTGTCCTATACTGGATCTTCTTAGATTTGGTGGTGGTGTAGTCTCATTTGTTGGTAGGCCTCTGCATTGATTCCCAAAATATAGGTGGTTGTCTTCTCTTCGTTTTGACAATGATCGGAATAGTGACTATATCCATGGTAGGGTCTTCCGTCGTGCGAATAAATCTTGTGCGTAGCGCGTAAAGGCGACATAATCTTCTTCTCTTTCGAGGATGTGCTGTTCTTGGTTTTTAGGAAGGTAATGTATCCTAGTCAGGAGGAGGCATCTCAAATCTTTATATATTTCGCACTCGTACATCAGGTGGTCCCAACTTTCGAGGGAACCACAGAGGCATTGTGGGTTTTCGGTGATCCCGAGTGCAGTGAGCTTTCCTCTGATAGATCCATGGCCTGTTAACAAAAAAGTGACGTATAGGCCAGGGGAGAACCATGTGGGAGATTTTGGGTATACTCTTGCTATTGTAGGAATGAATTTTCTGGTGACTTCTCCTTTTGTAGACTGTGTCCACCTAGACTGCCAGACCTGCTGCAAGTATGCAGTGAGGCGCTTCTTCTCGATCTTGATGTTATTTGAGGGGTCGGTGGTAAAATCCAGACAGGAGATGGCTTTACCTTTGGAAAGCATATAAAGCAAACCACATTTGATGATTTCTAGATCCAGAGGTAGCACGCCGACCAACACTTGTAAGGCATGTGTGCTGACTGTGCAGCAGGCCCGGGTGATGGTGAGCAGGATGACACGCTGAATCGAGTCAAGCTTCCTCTTGTTAACTGCTGTGGTGGCCTTTGGAAACCAGATACCAGATGCATAAGTGATTATGGGGGTGAACATAGCCTTATAGAAGAGGGTGAGCGCACGTCGCTTCAATCCCCAGTCCCGACGTGCGATTCTTGCCACTAGCGCAGTATATTTTCGAATCTTGGTATGTACATATTTCAGGTGTGGTGTGAAAGAAAGGTTCCTATCCAAGATCACTCCAAGTTATCTCATCTCAGTTGTTAACCGGATAGTTCTCCCTTGGATTTTGATTTGCGGTGGCCTCGCTACGTTCAGAGAGCCTTTAAGCAGGATGGAGTTTGTCTTTACTGGTGAGATTTCCAGGTGGTTGTGCCAAGCCCAGTCCTGTAAAGTTCCGAGTGCTCTATTTGCTGCGGCTTCCAGTTGGGATCTAGTATCAGCGGCAATGGTAAGGACTAAGTCTTTTGCATATGCTTGAGATTGGACATTCTGCAGGTCTATGTTCAGGAACTCATCAAGTACGATGTTCCATAGTAGGGGACCCAGGACAGAGCCCTGGGGTCATCCTCTGTAGATTTGGCGCGTAACTTTGCTATATGGTGTCCTGATGGTTATGCTCCGCTGTGATAGATAATTTTTTATGCATTGGTACAGGTTGCTAGGGAGATTTGCTGTACGGAGTCTGCCGAGGACGCTTGGGCACCAGAGTGCGTCAAATGCCCCGGCAAAGTCCACTGAGATGGCTAAGAAATATTTTCTGTCCGTATTCTTTGCGCTTTCAATCATGTTCTCCAGTGCATCAACAATGGAACGACCCTTTCTGAATCCATATTGATTTGGGGACAGTAAGTTGGCATTATTGTAATATGTTTCTCTTCTTTGTCTTAGAAGATGCTCAAACAACTTGCTTATTACTGACAGGAGAGCGATGGGTCTATAGGAATCTCGTTGGTCATGGGGCTTGCTGGAATTTTTCAAAATTAGCCTGATGTTTGCCATTTTCCAGTCTGTTGGGAACCATCCACGCTGGAGACAATGGTTAAATAGATTAAGGAGAAGCTTGGGATTGTACTCCGCCACCTTTTTTACAATTTCCGGTTCTAGCAAGTCTAGTCGCGGTGATTTTCTGTCTCTCAGTTTTGATGCTGCGATACTGAGTTCTTCGGCTGTGAATGGAGGCTCGTGCTGTTGCGTGGTGTAACTTTTGTTATCTTCACACAGTTGTATTTGCTGCGGAGTGGATGGAGCAGCTGGCTGTTTGAATATTACATCAAGTATATTATTTATCGATGCGTGCCAACTCGTGGTTATAGTTCCAAGAGGGGTCTTTGTGGATGGAATCACTTCACCTCTGGGGAGCTTGTTGGTAGTTACCTTGAAGACTACCCCCCAGGGATCCGAGTTGCCAAAAGTAAAAACAAGGACTTCCCACGATTTTCGTTTGCGCTTCCTAATTAATGCGGTGTAGCTATTCCGGACTTCCCTGTACTGTTGCCTGAGGGCTTCTACCTCAGCCTCTGGCCATGATCTCCGAGCGCGCTGGAAAGTTTTTCGTCTGTGATTTACTTCACGTCGTAGGGCTTCTAGCTCAGGGCCCCACCAAGGGACTGCACCAGGTTTGGGGTTCTTCCTTTTGATGGAGATGTTGCAGGCCAATGTGATAATGTCTGTGACAGCACGTTGGTGTTGGTCTGGATTTAGTGCTTGGAAATCACTTATTTGAAGCCTGTGAGAGGAGTCGGCCAGCACCTGCTTGAAGTGGTTCCAGTCTGCCTTGGCAAGGGCATATCTATGCATTATCTGCCTGATTATTGGTGAGCAAGCAATGGACTGTTTCAGCTGGAACGTAATGGCCCGATGGTCAGATGTTGTCCATGAGTCATGTACCGTCCAGTTCGAGAGATATCGTGCCAGTGATCTGGTTGCAAGGGTCACATCGATTGTGGCCTCCCAAAGAGTACTGGAAAAGGTTGCTGGGTTGTTTGGTTGATTTATTACGGTGAGAGTGGAATTTGCAAGGAATTCCTCCAGTCGCTGACCATTCCCACGTCGGTCTACAGTCTCACTGTGCCACAGCTGGGAGCGGCAATTAACATCAGCGCCGATTACGATTTTTGCGTTGGGAAGTTCTGCAAGGACTGTCTGCATATACCTGATTGCAGGTAGGATGTCTTCCCCTGGCCTACAATACAGCGAGACGACATATAATTCTCCTAGAGGTGTAATAAGGTGCACACATGCAGCCCAGGCTGAGCAAAATTGTACGATTTTCGTGACCGTAATATTAGGATTACGGACCGCTACAGCGGCCCATGGGGTATCTCCATCCACTTGGGCGACCTTGTAAGTTAGGGGGTACCTCCTGACTTCCTTATTATGCGTGTAGGGCTCTTGTATTAGGATAACGTCTATGTTCTCTTCGTCAGCTTTTTTCCTTATTTGGTCTACTACGGCTCGAGCACGCTGCGCGTTAATTTGTAAATATTTAATCTCCTTGGTGTTATAGCATTTATGCGGCGTACCCATAATCGGTTCGGGCCTGGTGTATGCTCTTGTATTTTAGGTAGACAGGGCATTTATTATCCATGATTGAGTGGTCATGTTGCATTTTCTGTGCCTTGCAGTTAGCACAGACGGGCTCGGCGGATTTATTAGGGCATGTGTTGTATTTGTGCCCTTTTTCGGCACAGTGCCCGCAGGTTGGCTCAGTCTGTGTGCATGTGTGTGTGTGTGGTGTGGCCGAAGCGGCAGCACTTAAAACACTTGGGGACAGCCACATGCTCCTTAAAACGGTGGCTTCCCCATTGAATGTAAACTCTGTTTTGTTTACTTATTTTTTGCCATATTGATGGGGCAAGCTCGACCACCCAGTTGGTGGCATTTCCCATACTTCTCCTTCAACCCATGCACGGTACTAAGTACTATAGGTTTTGATACCTTTCGTGTTTGGGGTTTTCATAAAAAAAAAAAAAAAAATTCCATTCCTAGATCTTGTTTTATATTTCGGGGTTATTAATTGATCCATTTCCCCTTCCGGAAAGTCCTCCTGTAGGTTTCTATAATATAATTCCTCTTTAAGTTCATCCGGTGTCAGGCCTTTGTTGACATCAAAAATTATTATTGCCAGGCCTTTTTTTCTTGGAGTTTCAGCCGCTAGTACCAGCGACTGACATGTGGACATGTGGACATGTGTGGACATGTGTTTTTGTAATGGGCGGCTCCTAGAACGTTAGTTCAACTCCGCCTCGTATCTCTGTGAAGAACAGTATCACTACAAATGGGCCAGATATGTGTGTGACGTCGGTTTGTGTGTATTATGTGTGTGTTCTGTTGTTCTGTTCTGGCCACTTGGCTACCCAGAAGCATCAGTCACCTGGACAGATGATTCTGGGTACTCGTCCACACCACGGGAAGGTGGGCCAGTCTCAGCTAATCACGTACTGTCTCAATATGAGACTCTGATCCACCTGATGTTGCCAAAAGGTGGGCCAGATTCCTCTAGGGGCCCACTCCAGAGGAGAGAAAAAAAAAAAAAAAAAAAACATATATATTTATTTAGATTTTCCCGTGGTGCAAAAGAAAAAAAAAAAAAAAATAATAATAATAAAATAATAATATCACTGTAAAACGCAAAAAAAAAAAAAAAAAAGTGACAGCAACCCTGAAGAACGCAAAAAAAAAAAAAAAAAAAAAAAACAACCATGTGACTGATTTAGAACGCGAAGAGAGAAAAAAAAAATAAATAATAAATAAATAAAAAATAGTAAGAATAAAAGAAATAAAATAAATTAAATAAATAAAATAATAATAATAATAATTAAAAAATAAAATAAATTAAAAAAAAAAAAAAAAAAAACAGCCATGGATTGATTGTAGAATGCGAGAAAAAAAAAAAACATATATACATATATATTTATTAAAAAAAAAAAAAAAAAAAAAAAAAGGGGGGGGGGGGAAGAGAAAGAGAGAGAGAGAGATGTTTTCCTTCCTGAACACAGGCCGCAGAAACAAGCTCCACAGCCCATGCAGCAGGCTGGGGGGAGGGGGGAAATACATGGTCGGTTTCAGTCCACTGCTGGGTCATCGATGTTTGCCACTGGTGGTCTGTTAATCCTTCTTCTGCGCCTAAAGACTTCAGCTGAGTAGGTTTGCAGTGCAGGGAGGTTGTTAGGGTTCTGTAGGAAGAGCTCTAGATACTCGCCAGAGATCTGTGTACAGCTGACAAGGTTGTGTCTCAGATCAGCATACGCAATGCACTCGAATAGTACATGCCACCAGTTCTCTTTGGCTCCACAATGGCAGAGATCTGTTGGGTGGAGACCCAGATGGTGTAATTTTTCATTCATGGATCCGTGTCCGGTAATTAGGTATGATGTTTCTAGTGAAGGGGTGAACCAAGACTGTACAGATTTAGTAGCAGTGTAGGTTACATCAGGTAGGAATCTTTTTGTGACAATGCCCTTTGTTGAATTATGCCATCGAGTTTGCCAAATGTTGAAGAGCTCGTTGTAGCAACGTGTCATCTCAGCCTTGGGGTCAGCATCCAGATTAACCTCAATGTCAAGGATCCTTGTTGGGATATTTTTCGTAATGCGGAAGCACAGCCCTCGGAAGGTGACATGTAGATCGAGCGGAAGTGCTCCCGCAATGACCTGAATGGCAGGAGTGGAGACCGTTCTACACACTCGGCAGATTGCCATTAACATTGACCTCTGGATGGTTCCAAGCTTGTCTCGCATCTTTACAAGAGTTACCCGATGGAACCAGGCTCCAGCTGCATAGGTCACAATTGGTAAAAATACTGCGTTGTAATACAACCGCAGGGACCTTTTGGAGAGTCCCCAATCATTCTTAGAGATGCGTATGATGGTTCCTGAGAATCTCTTAACTTTGTTTCTTAAATTAACAAGATGTGGAAGAAAGCTGAGTTTGTGGTCAATAATCACTCCAAGTACTTTGGTTTCGGTGACGATTGGCAGTTGAGCATTACATATCTTTACCTGCGGTGGGCGCCTGAGATCCAGTCTATTCTTGAATAGCATCATTTTAGTTTTTGTTGGGTTGATATGCAACTTATTAAGTGCGGCCCAAGTTGAGAGATCGTCGAGGACCTGGTTTGCATTTTCTTCAATGGCCTTCCGTGAATGCCCTGACACCACAACTGTGAGATCATCGGCAAAGGCCACAATTTTTGTATTCCTGAAGGTGCGGGAGAGCCAGTCTTGGAGGACTATGTTCCAAATGAGGGGTCCCAGGACTGACCCTTGGGGACAACCTCGATTTACTGATCTTGTGACTTGCTGGAATTTTGACTTGAGAATAACTGCTCGGTCGGAAAAATAGTTCTGGAAGAGGCTGTATAATTGCTGGGGGCAAGCGGCAGTTCGAAGGCGTGCCAAGGCACTATCCCACCAGACGGTATCGAAGGCTCCCTCGAAGTCTATGAAGATGGCCAATTCGAATTTTTCTTCAGAACTTTCAATATGTAAAACCAAATCGAACAGAGCTTCTTCACACGACCTTCCACGGGTGAAGCCATACTGGCATGGTGAGACCAAATCGTGCATTTGTAGCATGGAGACAACCCTGAGAGCCATGAGTCGCTCAAGGACCTTACCAAGGTTAGCCAGCAGGGCAATAGGCCGGAAGCTGCGGGGGTCTGTTGGTGGTTTGTGAGGCTTCTTGATGAGGCGAATGAGGGCAAATTTCCATTCTTTTGGGAAGCATCCTTCTTCCAAGCATTTATTGAAGAGAAGGAGTAGATGGTGCGGCCGCAGTGTGTGAAAGCGGTTGATGAAGATGTATTCTATTAGGTCAAGGCCTGGACACTTTTTGGCATTAATGTTTTTAAGGACTGCTCCCAGTTCTTCTAGTGTGAATGGGTTGGCTTGCTCTTTTGCTATGTAATTGCTGTTGGCAGCTCTAATTGCTGAGTGTTCTGGATGATCCTCAGAGATGTCATCAGGTGGAAACAGTTTGTCTAGAATAAGGTTGGCAGAATCTTGCCAACACTTAGTTTCCTGAGCGTCTACTGAAACAGTGTTGAATATTTCTGGGGAGAAGGTTTTCTCTCTCAAAATCTTATATGCCAGGCCCCATGGATTTGTACGGTTGGTTTCTTTTACGAAATTTGCCCAAGTTTCTCTCTTTCTGGCTGCAATTGCCTTGGTATACTCATTCTTTTTGGCGATATAATCCCTATGAAGGCGTTCGACATCAGGAGCTGGCCAATCACGGTGTCGCTGGTAGTTCCTGCGCGCAGAGTGGACTGCCTTACGAAGGATGGTAAGTTCCCGGGTCCACCATGGGCAGATTGCTGGGCGGAACACCTTCTTCCTTGAGGACCTGTATGAGGCTCTGAGTATGGAGTGCTGGATAAAGGTGGTCAAGTCCTGTGCATTTAGCGAGTCCATCTGTGATGGGTCTGGATTTGGAAAGTCCAGTTCTATGGAGCTGTCATATGCTTCCCAATTGACGTTTCTCGAAGAGAATCTAATGAAGTCAGTTGGCCTTGTTCTGTTGTTGTTTCTCGGTGGAACCAAGTCAAGATGGAACAGTATGGCTCTATGGTCGCTAACAGTCAGATCCGGAGTTACCTTCCAGCAACTAACTGACTGACGTAGGTCTTTTGTAGACAGGGTTAAATCAATATTAGATTCACCGGTGGAGCTAGAGTAAGTAGTGAACTGGCTAGGCTGGTTATGGATAATAAGATTTTGGCTGAGGATGAAGTCCTCAAGAAGCTGGCCACGGCCATTGGCAACTGCACTGTGCCAGAAGGGGGATTTTGCGTTCAAGTCAGATGCAACCAGGAGTTGTTTGGAGCCAATAAAATTCAGGGCAAATTCCAAAAAGTTTAGTGCTTCATTGATGTTACTTGAGGGAGGGCTGTAGAGTGACATCAGGTAGAATGATTGATCTGTACATGTAATCTGGATACAGGTGGAGAACTGATTGCAGAGGCCCTGGACAACCAGGACATCGAGATCCCTATTTATGACTGCTATACATGTTTTTGGGTCCACTGGGACAGGTTGAATGACTCGCGTGTGTATGGAAAAGCCAGTAATTTTAGAGGTTGGATGGGGTTGTATTCTTGCAGCATACGGCTCTTGAATCAGAACAACATCAATTGAATGCTCCTCAGTGGCCTGGCGTATTTCATCCGCAACTGTGCGGGACCTTTGCCCATTTATTTGCATCATTCGCAAGTATTTAGTTTGAGATACAGGGGCTCCTCTTAGGCTCCCAGAAAGAGTGGGCAGGACTGGAGCGGGGACACAACTGGGATTTCTTGTTGATTTAGGCATCAGCGGTCCTTAGTCTTACGAGTTCCAGAGCCCTTTGGTATTCTGGGCATAAAATATCCCGGAGGGAATGGTTATGTGCTCGCCTGTTCCTTTTACAATTCACACAAGAGGGCTCTTCGTCAATGTAGGGACATTCTGCTTGGACATGCCCACTCCTGGCACAATGCCCGCAGGATGGAGATTTGTGGGAGCAGCGTTGGGAGGTATGCCCATATCCCAGACATAGGAAACACCTAGTGACAATTGTAAACGGGCGAAATCGGTGTGCACTGCAACCAAGGAATAATCTATCTGTAGAGAGGACAGTTCTATAAATCCGTGGAGAGAAGCTGATTACTTTGTGTTCTGTAGAGTTGGATTTTGATTTTGTTGCAAACCTAAAAGTGGTCTCATCCTTAACTTCCTCCCAGGCGAATCCCCGGTCCTGTAGGTTTCTGTGGAACAGATCTTCAAGTAATTCGTCGTTGGAACTGTGCTTTGGAACATCGTACACTATGATTGACGGATTTGACTTTTTAGGAGGAGCTATGACCACTCCTGCATTTGTGAGAATACCACATGTGGCAATACTTGTTAGGTCTTCTTTTGTTGCGGTCTCCAGTAGGACTCCTTTGTTCCTAATGGGTCTCAGGGATTTCACTTTTAGATTCTTATAATCAGCCCTTATAGTGCTTTGCACCAGATCTTTGACGTCATTGCTAGTCTTGAGCTCTGAGGTATCACTTGCTCTCAACAGTAGTAGATGCTGTGGCTTCTTCTCTGGGCGGTGCACATGGAGAGTTTGTATCATGCCACGGGCAAGGGGCTCCTGTCCCGACTTCACTGCATCAGCATAGGAAGTGACATCCGCAGCAGGCTCAGGGGGGCACGGAGTCTCAATATAGTCAGGGTCAGCATTAGTACAATTTTGGGGCCTGCCAATAGCATCAATGACCTTTTCCAGGACATCAGTTTTGGATCGAAGTTCTTCATTCACAGCTTTGAGCCTCTCATTGTCAATGAGGAGCTCAGTTGTAATTGACTCAAGGGTGGACCACAACTCCTGCACACGGTTACCTGCACTTCTGGTGAAGCGACTGGAGTCGTGGTTTAGGAATGCGATCAACTGCCTACGAAGTCGAGAGATTGTTTGTTGAAGGGTAGCTGGCTCTGGAGTGGGTTCACCTTCTGGGACACTAGATGGAGGAGGTATCCCCAGTCTAGGAGAGGGTTTTAACCCAACTGCGATAGCGTTGGCAAGGGCTGTCGGTGTGATAGTTTGGGAGACACTTTTAATCTCTGTATGGGTGGAGGCTATTTCCCCAGAAGGTGGAGCAGCATCAGTGGGTTCAGCAACAGGGCTTTGGTCAGGGGCCAATGCCAGTGGTTGCCCCTCATCTTGGGTCACAAATTCCGAGCAGAGGAGAGCAGCCCATGTCTCCATGGTCTCCTTAGTTTTCTTGTTGGCCTTCTTTTTCTTTTCTTTTTTCCTCGCGAGATAGCCACTTTTGAGCTGGATCTTTGGCAGGGTACTAGTTGGAGGGGGATTCTCTGGAACTGTTTCAGGCTCCTCCTCACTAGCAGAACTGGAACTTTCCCTCCCGCTCATGTCAGGTGAAGGGAGTGCAGGATGAAAAGCAAAGCACAAGTGTAGCGATGTAGCATTGACAAAAACCAGCAGCTTGTTGGGCTGGAGGTTGGGCTGTCTGAGGAGATAATTTTTAATTTGCACTTGCTGCGAACTTGCTAGGGGGCACTGCGAATAGCGCGCTGTTACAATCTGAAGGTTTTGATCAAGTTTCCAAGCACTAATTAACTATACTGATTGTGGAGACAATTGAATTAATTCCACTCATTATACTGTATAACACATTATGAAATATAAGGGGATTATAAATTTAAGAAAATAAGCAGCAGCATAATTAAAATATAGGTTCATGGCAGTTTTCAAATGCAGGAATTCCAGCAACCAATCACAGAAGAAAGCACTGTTCACGTGACTTGCTTCCGGAAGAAGCAATGGCCGACTATTTGCTAATTAATTTATCGCTAAATGTGGCAACAATACTAAGAACCCCATAGTCTTCTTGGTAGTGAGTATAACTGATATAGAAATAATAACAATTTCCCCAGTGTTCCAAAAGTACAGTTAATCAAACTAACAAGCAGCAGGAACAGTATTAACTGACACTATAGAAATTATTACAAGACATACAAGACATAGGCAGAACTACAGTGGGAGCGGCCATTACATACAAGCAACAACGAGGTAGCATGTCTGTACAATGCAAATTAGAAAAACGTTAATATCTTCTCACTCACTTAAAATTTAGCCACAAAAATACATGCACCAACTCACCAACTAATATGGAGTCGACGACACTACTTTAAAATCGCTAATTCCAAAAGTAATCCAAAATTTGAACGAACTTTTGAGGAGCTTCACAAACACAACATAACTATATAATTCGCCGCTAGGGAACTGCCACCAGCGACTGACAGTTATATGACGCATGAAGGTCTTCGTTCCGATCTTTAGCACCAGGGTCCTTTTGGATAGGAGAGATTCTAGGAACAGAGAACATCGCCGCCAAAATTGAAGTAGCTCTCTAAGAGATTTAGGAGTTTGGGTGTATAGATGGTGGCGTCAAATGCAGAATGGATGTCAAGATATATAACTGATAATTCCTGTCTTTTTCTAAGGCTTCTAAGATGTGTAGTGTGGTTGTTGCAAGGTTAGTTATAGTTGACCTTCCTGATGTCCCATAGTATATTTGCTGAGGACTGTCAAAGAGAATTTGATGGGAGATGGACGGTAACACGACACTACGAAATAACCCCCCTCCCCCTGCGCGTATCATTTTCCACAAATAACTTAAGGTAGAGAAGAAACACGCACCTTTAGAAGCTCTGTCCAGGGATAGAATTTTTAGCAATACAGAGGCGAAAGCGATGAGACTATGTTGGCTTGGGAGAGTTGATTGTTAGTGCTTAGAAAGGGGCCAGAGAGAGTACCTGTTTCACTGTGATGGAAAGCAGGGTGTTGTACATTGTGGGTGGGAAACAGAACACTGTCAATGCCAGAGGTTTAAAAGTATATGGATCTTATATATGTGTAGTGTCGTGTATCGTTGTTCCTCTGGTCATTTAGCTGCTGGGCCCCTAATGGGACCCAACGTCGTCCACACTCCGCCTCGTGGAGGCAGACAAGGTACACCAGTATTACAGTTATTTACTCTGGCAGGTCCTGCCACCTAATTTCCTGAGATTTCAGTGGCAAGGACCTAAAAAACTTTATAGATAGGGGTCAGCCAAATGGAGTACTATTTATGCAAATTGATGTTATTAAATTTTTGGGTGTAGGGCTCAAGCAATTTAACAATGGTTCGGACACTGGGAATTGTAAGTCAGAGAGAGGGGTAGGGAGAAAAGACAGAGATAAGGGGTCCATAGAGAAGATGACCCCCCAAATCAGTGGAGTAGGCCCATGCCCCACCAGAGGAAAGAGAGGGGCGGCGAGGGGGAAAGGAACCAGAAGTAACCTCCCACATGGGGAGTGGAGGCAAAGGGCCATACAAGGGAGAGTGGCTAGGAAGGCCTAATGAGAGCATCTGAGCTGTGTTGGTGGTTGTGTCACTCCTGGGATGAATCAAGGGAGGAGTTCTATGGCACTGTTCCTGCGGAGATTTACGGTTGCGGTAAAGCTCGTTGCCTGGAAAAAAGGTCTTGGGCAAACTTAGAAAAGGCGCTGTAACTTTGCTCGTTGTTCCAGAAGATGGTTTTCTTGATCATGTGGAAGGTAATGAATCCGCTTAATGAGAATGCGCCGGAGATCTTCGTAAAGTGGGCAGTGGTACATAAGGTGGTCCCAGGTTTCCTGGGATCCACAGTTACACAGAGTGTTGTCTGTTATATGGAAATAACTCAGTTTTTCACGAATGGAACCGTGCCCTGTGAGAAAGAAGGTGGTTTGTAGGCCCGGAGGGAGAACCAAGTCGGGCATTTGGGATAAACTGTTCGGACTTCTGGAAGAAATTTTCGGGTTATGCACTCTTTGTAGACTCCGTCCATCTAGTCTGCCAGACCTGCGTTAAATGGGTGATAAATCTCTTTTCTTCTGCAGTCCCTTCGTTGAGTGGATCAGAGGTGAAGTCTAATATTGTGTCTGATTTTCTTTGGAGAGTTGAGAGTAGACCTGTGCGGACAATTTCTAGGTCTAAAGGTAGTACACCTGCTAAGACTTGCAGGGCATGGGTTGACACTGTGCCGCAAACTCGTGTTATTGTTAGGAGGATAGAGCGCTGGATGGTTTCTAGCTTTCGGCGATTGACGACGGTCTGCGTCTTTGCGAACCACAACCCGGAGGCTTAAGTGATTGCAGGGATGAAAATTACCTTATAGAAGAGCGCCGGGGTGCGATTTTTGAGACCTCCGCCGGGTTACCCTGGCCACTAGGGCAGTGTAGTTTGTGATCTTCTTACGTAGGTTTACAAGATGCGGTAGGAAAGACAGATTCCTTTGGGCTTGCAGTTTTATGCTTGTGCCATGGATCTGTATCTGCAGCGGCCTGGTTGGTGCAAGCGTGCCCCTCAGTAAGACAGAGCAGGTCTTAGTAGGTGAAATGTTCAGTTGGTTATGAGTAGCCCATTCTTGTAGCACTGTCAGCGCACAATTTGCATAGGTCTCTAAGAGAGACCTGGAGTCTGCCCCCAGCATTAAGATCAGGTCATCCGCGTATGCTTGTGATTGGGCTTCTCCAAGGTCGATGTTCAAGAAGTCATCCAAGACGTAGCTCTATAGCAGGGACCCTAGAAGGATCCCTGCTGGCAGCCTCGGTATATATGTCCTGAAACGTGACTGTAGGGGTTCTTCACGATGATGTTTCTATCTGAAAGAGCTACTGATGCAGTTATATAGGTTCTCCGGGACTTTGACTCGTCTGAGTCGACCCAGGACACTCGGCCACGGCAAAGCGTGGTGAAAAGCAATGATCTTCAAGGCATCTGTTATATAGGTTGAGGAGTGGATCGATGATAAATATGCTTAAGCATTTGATGATGAACTGTGGGTTGCTGTGAGAGGGAGAGTGTTAATGGCCTGCATCTGTTGTTGCTTGGAATTTCGAATCGTAGCGAGACTATCAGTTGGATGATAGTGACTGAAGAGTGACAGGTTAGGTAGAGCTCGAGACGGCTTAGAAAATCTGGCAACGTAGTCGAGCCAGTCAACCGGGTCGATGTTGCTGGAAGAACTAGCCTTTGTTTTGTAGAATGGTTCCCCCTTTTTTAGTGTTCTTTCTGTGTGCTTCTTAATTGCAGCTGATTTGTTTCTGTTGAATTCGGCCTTAGCTTAGCAGAATGCGGTCTTGGACATAGTGTTTTGTGGAAAGCGCCACCGGTGGTTTCCCACATCTGCGCCATGGTACTTTGTGAAGAAATACAGAATTTCTGTAACAGCCAGAAAAAGTGTAATGTCTGCTTTGTGTCAGAGTAGCGTTACCTTCTGTTGTTATGTCACTGGCTTCTTGGCCGCAGTACCCCCAATGGTACCCCGCGTTGACCGCCACCACCACTGGGAGTTGAGCCAGGCTGTCCATAATATTCTGGCTGGCCTCTGCCAGGGTCGCTTAAGCTTCCTGACAGAGACCAAGTTTAACAAAAAAAAAAAAAAAGGGAAAGTTAAAGAGGGAAGGAAGAAGAAAGACGTGGAAAAAAAAAAAAAGGCGTCCTTCAGATGACGAGAAATAGGGAGGGAATGAAGGTTGGTTCCCCTGGCCTGGGGAGCCCACCCAACCAAGGGCAAGGAGAAAAAGAGAAAAAAAAGATTGCAGGGTAACAGTTACCCTGCAAAGAGGTGCCATGTGGCGTTTACACCCGAAGGCGATTGCAGCACCTGACCCAGCTTCCAGTATACAAGTGCAAAATCATCCCACACCCGAAGGTGTCAGCAGGGTTTGAAGTTAATCCTACCCCGAATGGGGTTTGCAGCGTATTGTACCCCGGCAGAAGCACTAGTTTATCCTACCCCGTAGGGGTTTTGTACTGCTGTCGAACTGTTGCCTAGGAGATTGCTGTCTGATTTGTACGTCTGAGTTGGAAGGTTGATAGAACAAACTCGGTAAGGGCATGATAGTAAAGCTCATCTTGCAGAAAAAGATGTTCCTAATGGTGTAGATTTCCGTGTGTTTACTGATCAGTCTTGTCCTGTAATCCTTATAGTTAGGACGGTAATACATTACATGCACCCAGTTTTCGGGTTGTCCGCAGGTGCAAAGTGGGTTTTGTTCGATGCCCAGATCTGTTAATTTTTTCCTGAAGTGCCCGTGTCCAGTAAGTAAGAATGTTACTTGGAGGCCCGGTGAAAACCAGGGAGGAGACTTTGGTATGTTTGGACAATAGAAGGTATGAAAAGTTTGGTAATAGCTCCTGTTATCCCATGCGTCTTGCCAAATTTCGACGAGTTTTTTGCAATACGTTTACTCTCTGTCTTTAGGGATCATTGGCCAGATTAAGGTGGATGTCAAGGATCTCGGAGGGAATACCTTTCTTTAGTCTTTGAAATAGGCCTCTCTTGATCATCTCAAGATACAAGGATAAATATCCTGCGAGAAATTGAAGGGCCGGCAAACTAACAGTGCGAAGGGCTCTAGTAACTGTGAGGAGCATAACTCTCCGAATTGAATCTAACAGCTTTATTTTACTGGATGTTGGTTCTGGTACACCACACTGCCGCACCACAGCAGAGAATTGACAAGAAGATAGTTTGATAAATTAGTGCAAGTGCCCGTCGTTTAAGTCCGCAGTCTGTTCTACTAATTCTGGCAATCAGTGCAGTGTATTTCCTAATTTTGGTTGCGACATTAACGAGGTGCAGATAAAATGTCAACTTCATATCGAGGATGATGCCTAAGTACTTTATTTGAGGGAACAATTTTATGGGTGCACCCTTAATTTTTATGGTTGGTGGCTGGTTAGTTGAAGCGATGCCTTGAGCAGAATAGACTGCTTTCTCACCAGAAATAGTGAGCCTGTGTGTGTGCAGGCCCAGCTCTGGAGCTTTCTGAGGGCCAGATTGGCATTGACTTCCAACTGGGCTCGATAACAAGCATAGATAACCAAGACTAAGTCACCTGCAAAGGCCAAAGACACAGAAAACTGAAGGTCCATCTCCAGGAACTCGTCCAAGACAATGGACCAGAAGAATGGTCCAAGGACAGAGCCCTGAGGACAACCCCGGGTGACCAGCCTGGAGACTTGCTGGTACTTGGAGGTGAGCATGATCTTCCGCTGAATGAGGTATGAGAAAATGCATCTGTGAAGATTGAGAGGAGTTTTGGCATGTCTACGCCTCCTGGGGATGCTTGGAAACCACAGGTGATCAAAAGCACCAGCAAAATCCATTGTGATGGCAAGGGAGTATTTTCAGGACTATTTTTCGCCGAAGCTATGAGGTACTGAAGAGCATCCTCCGTACTAGTTCCATGTTTGAATCCTAATTGGCGGGAGGATGCCAGGTTTGATTCTGTGTAGTGTCTTTTCATCCGAGTATGTAGAAGTCTTTCAAGCAGTTTGGAGAGGATAGTAAGCAAGGCAATTGGTCTGTAAGAGTTTGGAATTTCTGGAGGTTTTTCAGGACCTTTGATGATAAATTTTATATTAGCCTCCTTCCTGATTTTCGGAAAGTATCCATACTCAAGACAGTTGTTGAAGGTAGCTAATAGGTGGTGAGGAAATCTTTCAGCAAACTTTTTTTAAGACATCCACCTGAAGAAGATCATTTCGAGGACTTTTGTTGCACAAAACCAGCTCTGGTTTTGTGCAACAAAAGTTGTTGCACAAAACCGGCTCTGCACAAAACCAGATTTGGTTTTGTGCAGAGCAGTTTTAAATTCCTCCAATAAAAAGGGCGCTTCAGTTTGATCGGTTGCATATTCCTCGTTCCTGGTAATAATACATTGTTGATTTGCAGACATGGGGTCGCTGTCATACGGAAAGATAATGTCCAACATATTGTTGACGGATTCTTCCCAAGTCTGGGAAGAATCCGTCTGGTTTCAGTTTTGAACATAGGACTTCTCCCCTGGGGAGTTTGTTGGTCACGATACGGTATACCACTCCTCAGGGCTCGCTGTTACCCACCCATTGAGGAAACCAATTTCTGCCAGGACTTTTTCTTGGATTTTCTGATATTATCTGTGTAGGCATTTCGGAGCAATCTGTGGGTTTCTCTGGCAGCCTCAATTTCTGGGAGAGGTAGTGAAGCACGAGCCCTCTGAAAGGCCTTGCGGTCATGATGTACGCTTTTCTCTGGCTGTCCAATTTAGGGTTCCACCATGGGACAACAGTGCGAAAAGGTCTACGTTTTGGAATAGCAGTAGAGCAAGCTTGCTGGATACTTTTGGTTAGTGTTATTGCATTATTCTCAGGAGTGGTCTGGGTCAGGATGATAGGATCAGTAGGTAGCAAATCTTCAAGAACTTGGTAAAAACGGTTCCAGTTTTGGTACGATACCTGATGACATCTCGGGGAACAGGGGGGGCATGATCAACAGAGCAGCACAAGGAGAAGGTGATCCTCTGTGGTCAGAGGTCGTCCACGCATCATTAGCTTTCCAGTTGGTAAATTTACTTGCGATGGATGGCGAGGCTATGGTCACGTCAATGGTGCTCTCCCGGAGGGTACTACTGAAGGTTGGAAGGTTTCCAGGCTAGTTTAAGATGCGGAGATTGGATTATATAAAGTAGGTTCCCAGTTCATCACCATTTCTGATGCCTGTGCGGTCTGGTGTTGTGCCGTGCCACATTGGAGAGCCACAATTAGCGTCCATTGCAAAGAGAAGTTTACCTCCTGGGTGTGAAATCGGTTGTCCTGGTTTACTGTAGATAGGAACAACGTGAAAAGACCCAAAGACTGAGTTTTACATGAGCACATGCACTTGTGGGTGTGCAAAGGGTTGAAATATGAGTAACTGAGACTTCGGTGTTTCTTACTGCGATTGCTGCCCATGGTGCTTCCGAAGTAGTTTGCGTGGTTAGGATATCCTATGATTTTTCTCATGTGAGAGTAAGGTTCCTGTAACAGTATAATTTCTGTGTTTCTGCTGTGCCTTGAGCTTTACTTGGTCAGCCACTGTTCGTGCTCTTTGCATGTTTAATTAAAGGAATTTTAACTCCCGAGTTTCTCCGAGTGTGGGTCTTCTATCCATAGTTTATGCATGACTGGTGCATACCC
The DNA here is from genome assembly GCF_048544385.1 of Mastigoproctus giganteus. NCBI lineage: Eukaryota > Metazoa > Arthropoda > Arachnida > Uropygi > Thelyphonidae > Mastigoproctus > Mastigoproctus giganteus. The sequence goes on from NC_143583.1 coordinate 215,130,487, forward strand.
TTGGCTTTAAGATATACAGCGCAGGTTGAGTCCCTGTTGGAATGGTGGTGGATTTGGCTTGCGCTTTTGCGTTTGGCACATATGGCTGGTTGTTCTTTGTTTGGACATAGACGGTATTCGTGGCCACGTTGGGCACGGTGGCCACACGTAGATTCCCATTGGCTACATGCATGAGTATTATTATTTTAGGGTTGCACGTAATTAAATACATTAACCCGTATTTGTGTCTGTAAATTGCGTATGTTCTATGGGCGATTTGCTTGTTTTGCTGGACGAAAAAAACCCCAGTTACTGGGGAGAAAAACCTTGCTATCTACGCCTGAGACCGACCAACTCAGCCACGGAGTGAAAAAAGCCCATTAAAATTCCTCGCGTCATCGACGGGATTCGAACCGAGGCCTTTTCCACCCGGTGTGGGGAGGACGGTGACGATACCACTGTGCTATCCGCGCAGACTACAAGCATGAGTAGTGTGACCAAATTTGAGACATCGGTAACACTTTGATACTGCTACATGATCATGGAACCTATGACTTCCCCAACTTACAAAGATCCGCTCCTGTTGATTTACAGCTTGCCAGGCCAAAGGGGAAAGCTCAACAATCCAGTTAACTGTAGACAGGGATTTGGACCGGGTATTGTATTTCGGGATGGCATGGGTGTCCAACTCATCTTCTTTTATGAGATCGCTGAGATTTTTTTGGTATAATTCTTCTTTTAACTGCTTTGGGGTGAGAGATTTGTCTAAGTCGAATATGACAACAGAAGGCCCTTTCCGTTTAGGAGTTTTCGCTTTCAATCCGATGTAGGCCATCTGTGCACTTTGAAGTATTGAGAGCGCCTCCTCCCTGGTTGACGTCTCTATGACAAGACCAGGCATCCTAGTTTTTCTCACGGTCTTTATCTTTAGTTTCTTCATTTCATCCTTCAGTTTTGTAATGAGAACGTTCTTGACTGCCTGACTCGTGTCTAGTTTTGCCTCTTCTGTCGGTTTTACTATCACGACATGTGATATTGACTTCGCTTTATCTGGCGCCTTGGTCTGTTTTGTTTGTTCAGGGATGAAGGTGTCGTTGTCAAGTGTCTGGATCCTCAACGCATCGGCATAGGAAAGCGGGCGTTGTGGCATTTTCTTTTCCTATTCCTGTGTAATTGTTTCCAATTTGGCATACAGCCTATCATTATCAGTATGGAGGTGAAGTATAATACTCTCCATCTTTGACCAGATGTTGATAATATCTGTTCTTTTTTGCTGCTGAAATTCTATTTTTCTGTGACGCCATAACCCTCTCAAGCATATTTCTAAGCCTCAAGAATTTGTCGATAGGCTTGAACATCGCCAGAATCTTTCCAATTGCCGTGTAGTGATTGTTTGGACTGGAAACTTTGGTTGAGTTGGGGAGCCTACTACACTCTGGAGCGCGGAGTAATGGTGACTCTCTTAGTACCCGTGTGAAGGGCGATAGTATTGATCCATTTGGCCAGTAGATCGATTGCGAGGCTCAGTTTGCATCCCACTACGAATCCATCTGGAACTGTGGATGCAGCTTCAACGCAGCGCACTGGATTCAGATTTTTTGGGGCGGTGACCTTTTGCACAGATTTGGTTTTGGGAATATTGAAATATTTTTTGGGTAGAAGAGCTGTAAATAGGATTGGTTGGTGGTCGATTGAAACGTGTCGCCTATGGTTTCTTCGAGTTAACATATCACCGAAGAATAGACGATGTCCAGCAGCTTTTGGTCTCTCGTTGGCCGATAGATGGAAGATTTGAAGAGATTCTGTGAGCCGACTTTTGAGGTGTTGGATAGATGGCGGAAGATTGAAGTCCCCACATACGACACGAGTGGCTGCTGGGGGCAGATTATTTATTAATCAATTAGTGGCTTCGTCGATAGCTATCATATTTGGCGTTGGAGGAAGGTACAGAGATGGGACGTCTATAGTGGTATCTTCATCTTTCAGAGTTTCCATTAAGGCTTCCACATCTTGAAGTGCTTGAGAGAGAGCGTGCGATGGAGAACTATGCCATATTGACCATTATAGCAACTCCAACACCCCTCTGCGCTTATCGCGAGGGGAAGCCAGTACATGAAAGCCTGCGGGAATGATGCAGCTTATGTCTGTCTGATTAGGCTCTAGCCACGTTTCAGCGAGGCACAAAATGTCTAAGGAGTTTGATAGTAGGATCTCTTCCAGTGTATTAAGTTTGTTTCTTAAGGACCTGATATTCTGGAACATTATCCGGAAGGCAGGAGAGGTTGTTATGCTTATCCTCACTGGAGGGAGCCTTGCTTTCCAGCTGCATACAAGTGGAAGCTCTCAGCGTTGAGAGATCAGGACAGGGATGAGACGACCTTGGGTTCCCTCGTGTTGGAGGGCAGTATTAGCAACCTTAGGCGGGGTTTGTCCCAGTATGTTAGTGTGGGAAGGTTCTGGTGCTGACATCCTTTCTGGCAAGCAAGTATAATCACCAAGTCAGCTGTGATTGCGGTGGGAGTACTTCTGTTCGGGCTTTAGGTTACAAAGTTGATTGGTAGTGAATAAACGGCCTGATCCTCGTTCCGACAGGCCAAATAGCAACGCTTTCTATCAAGTCTACTTGGTGTGGGCTACCGTCAATTTTAAATGCAGCATATTTTGAATCGTAGTTTGTGTACAGTTGGCCATAGATTCAACTCTCTGTGTAAAACTTGTTTGACTAGTTCAAGGGTTGTATATGGTGCCAGTCGAGATACGAAAAGGCTGGTTGTACTGTTTCTGGTGGTGTCTTAAGTCCTGAAAGCTCGTAGCTTGGAGGTTATTGCTGTGCCGTACTTTATAGCTTTTCTCTGAGTGCGTGTTTCTTGTTTAGTATCTGTAGTAGCTTAGTGAAGCTACTACAGATTGGGAAGTGCTGTTATTGTGCTCACCTTGGCCTTGGGTCCTTGAGGTCGTCACAGACATTCTCTCAGATATGCCAGACAAGCTGTACGTGCTACCTGGGAGCCTAAAACGCTAATGGAACTGATATTCGCGTGACACTCAAGTCAAGTGGACCCAATTTCGGCGAAGTCCGGACGGTCTGCAACAGCCAAATCCTCTGCTTGCCCCTTCACGATGGTGGGACTGTTAGTAATCCTGGGTATAACTTCCATGCACAAGTACGTGGTGGGTGACCACCCAGGTGTGAACCAACGTAAGCAGGGGTCGAGGTGTAGCGCCCACACCGCATGGAGGAACGCCGCCCCTCTATGTTACCAGGAAGTACTAGGTGGTAGATGACTCTCATCAACCGGTGAAATACCACCACTTTGCTTATTGGAGGCTTGAAGTGGTGGAACCCATGTTTAGTCTCTAGAGCTAAGTTCCAGTCAACCCTTCCCTATCTCTTCCATCATGCAGTATGATTGATGACTTTTGAGGTTATGATGAACGTCGTGGCGAGATCCAATATTCCTTACATTTCGAGGGTACAGCTCTAAAACGGTGTTTGCAGGCCTCAGGTAGATCAGGTAGGTAGTCTTTTCCTTCTTGTCGATGAAGGTTATGTCTGATCTGTTGCGGAGGATCAGATCTGTTATTATGGTGTTGACACGGTATAGAATGTGAGTAGGGGTCTCTAATACGGCCTGGGGTGCTTATTTATGATGCAGTATAATTTCTTTGATCAACGGTGTATTTGCATGAGGTTGTGATGTATTATCCTGGCGACCTAGCCATGTCTGTGAATGTAATCTGTGAGGTGGTCACCGTGCATCCTGCAGTTATGTGATGGATTGTTTCTGGGGCCATGCGTCATCTATTACTCTACTATCCTTAGCGATGTATTTTCTATAGTTTCTGGTGTTGATTATCTGTTGTTGGATGGCATGAATCGTTCTGCCTCGGGAAAGAGCTTTCCTTTCTTGAGCCAAGCGTTGGAAGCCATCTTATCTGCGTAGTCTTGATGGAGGCCATTTTAATGTCTTCCATGGAATGTCTTCTTCGCCTCTCTTTCTATTTTTGCATCTTCTGTCTGTGTGTGTGGTCTCCTTGTTGAGATCGCGTGTTTTGTGCCGTTTGTCTATCTTTCTTATGGCTTGATAGATTGGTGTTGTTTCCCAGGAAGTAATCTCGCAGGTTCTTAATCGACTTCTATTGGTCAATGAGGTCGGTCAATCCCCTTCCTCTTTCTTTACGTACTATAGTCAGTCTCTCGTCTGACTTCGCCTGGTGTTGGGGGATCTTGGTCAGCATTATCCAGATCGATTTAATAATCTCCTCCAGGTCTATGTTAGTCCAATCTATGATACCGAAGGTGTATGTTAGTACTGGGACTTCAGTGTTTATGGCTCTGACCATGTTCCCTCCATTTAGCTTTGATTTTCACGGGCTTCTGGGTCTCTGATGGTATATCTCAGTGAGGCGGCCTTGATCTCCAAGTGTGACTGCATCATTCCCAGATATTTCTGTGTCTCTGCCTCTGTAATGGCTTCAGTCTCTTCACTGGTCTTCAGTTAGTAATTTTATCTGGCTGGATGTCCTTAATGCAATCCATGGATCTTTCATTTGTCTAGATCAAATCGCATCCAGATGTCAGTGCTGCACTCTTCGGTGACCCGGAGAGGCTGTTGGCTGTTGGAGTTAATCCTTGGTTGCAGCATATGTTGAAGTCATCTATGTACGTGAAGTGTGAGAGGATGTGCAGGTTCTTCTTTCTTTCTTTTAGGGTATATCTGTACTTGCAGTTATTGATCATGGTGGACAGTGGGTTGAGTGCTAGACCATTGTGTGCTCAGAACAGCTCTCTGGAAGATTCCTCTTCTGATGGGTATAAATGTTATTCTGGACCTTGACGGCGGTCCTCCATTTTGCCATGATTGCTTCTAGGAAGTGTCTCAGAGTCGGATTGAATTTGGCCTTCCCAGTGAACTGGTACGCTTACAATGAAAGCAACGCGGAGATGGGGGAAACTGTTGGTGCCGTTTGACACTAAATACACTTTACTTTACGGATTCTAAAGCCTTGCGGTAATCGATGTAGGCCGTGTACAGGTTGCGATGCTTGTATTAGGCTTGCTCCATAACTGCAGCATCAATGGCCAATTGTTCCTTTCATCCTCTGCTCAACTGCTTATTTCCCTTCTTCTGATTGGCCATGATGTTCTGGCTCTCCAAGTGCCCTGATATCTTGTTAGTTATGTAGCTGGACAGGATCTTGTAAATTGTTGGGAGACAGGTGATTGAGTGCTAGATTTGGTAGGTGTTTCCTTCAGGTAGGTTTCTGTGTGTGTGTGTGTGTGTGTGTGTGTGTGTGTACTTGTACATTAGTTGTGGTTGTTATCTATTTGCAGGGTTCGCCAGTTGTGGGACTTCCTGATTGACTGTTGTACACCTTTCTGTCATCTGTTGTACGTTCCAAGTACCTTCTTGTTGGTGGGGGGGGGGGTCCGTTGCCTTCCTTCTCCTCTTGTCCGATTTTCTTGTAGAAGGCTCTCTGGCTTACATGAAATATCCTGTTGTCTTTTTCCTCTTTGCACTCTACCTGTAAAGGCGAAATTTCTTGCCGAGTGCCAGGAGTTTCTGCTTGAGGGTTTCAAGGTATTTTTCGATCCTCTGATTATTGGCCTTGTGTTTGCTGTGGATGTTGTTTTTCCGACCAGCTTCTTACTTCTGTTACGCCATAGGTAGTAAGGTGAGTAGGCCTACCTTTACTCTTACCTCTTCTTTCTTCTGCTCTTGTCTTTGCCTTTTGTGTTATGTTGTTCCCAGTTTTCCCTTCCGGTGGCTGCTACTGTACACAGTAAATGGCCGTGCGGATGGTATCTACTGTTACTTCGTTTTTGTTGGGATAATCTGATATTATTCGCTCTGAGTTGGTTGATCTGTAAGTTGGTCTGTGAGTTGCTACTGAATTCTGTGGGGTCTCTCCTTCGGTATGGTGTGAGTCTTTGTGGGATTCATTCCCTCAAATTCTGCTAGGGCTTTCTTCCATCCTGGATATTACGATCTCTTTTGTTTCCACTTCAGCTGCTCTGGGTTCTTGTATTTGCTGTTTATCCTCCAGTTCTGGTTCCGTTTTGCTCGTATTTGTTGTCTTTTGTAGTTGGTCGCCCACATTCTGCTTGCTGTTTTCCCAAGATTGCAGGAGATATCAGGTTCTTCTTGACGATGGTACGTCTCTGCTGTGCTATTCGCTTTTCGGTGACTTGAACAGCCTGGAATCGTTCTAACAACTTGGTGTGGTTTCGTCCTGTACTACATTGTCATGACGGTCTCTAGTTTTGTTACTTGCTTGTATGATGAACATGTTACTTTGTTACATGCTTGTATGATGAACGTATTCATTTTGATGCTCCGCTTCATGCGTTGGCTTCTTCTTCCCTCCTGGGTGGTCACTAGCGGAGTTCGGCAAGAAGCACAAGACCATCCAGCTCAACCAACGCTAGTTGGTTGGGGCTGGATGATCTTGCCGTTCAGTTGTGGTAGCCTTGCGGGAGACTCCGACTTTTCGAGCCAACCCCTATGCCTAAGGCCTGAACGCAAGAGACTTTATCCTACGCCACACTCGATGCAGCATGTTCAATATTTCTACAGCTCATCTTCATCCAGCTGGTGAACCCCTTTTTGCTCTGAGTGGGTGGTAGTAATAGCAGCGACTCCAAATGGCGCCAGTCTCTGCCTTATCTGTTACTTCGACCTTGGGGAAGTAGGTTCCATGAAGCGACTTTTGCGATTTTTTTCTGCAGTGGGATTCGAACCCGGGTCCATTATATTAGTGGTCCGGCGTTTTAACCACTGGGCCAATCTAGGCCTTTCATCACGAACTAATATCGTTCATCATTAATCATATGTCCATATTTTGTAAACACCAACAAGGTACGTACAATTATTTTCCACGATGCAGTTGACGACAAGGAGTGGCTGGTTAATAATAGTGTGTTTAAGGGTGATTGAAAAGCAGATCTGAAGGTAGGCAAGTTCTTTCAACGATCACTTCCTTCCATTTTGAAATTCCTGTATAAGGTTTACGAGAGCCTTTTCTAACGAGATGCCGGGCATGGGTACTCAATGCTGCCTTCCCACTGCTGGCCTGTCCAATTGATTGCGTTATTTTTCGTTTGAAATAAGTTTCAAAAATTAAAGTTGCAAGTGATTAAAGCTCACGAGACTTCAATTAATTTTTGAATATTAAAAATCATATAAAATTTTTAAAATAAATTAATTTTTTTCACAAACCATCTGCCTTTTCATTTAGTATTCCAATACTTGTCGGATTGCGAGACAGAAGTGGTAGGGATATTTTTCACACCGAAAAATATATAACACAACATTTTGTAGTTAAAAGAAACACATTAGCCATAAGTTAAAAGTGGAACCCTGTTTTTAAGAGGCCCTTAAAAATTCCCAACATCATACGACAGAGATAACTTAAATTTCGGAAAGCCCAAAAGAACTCAATCTGAGTAAATATGTTTTTATGTAATAAAGGAAAACAAGCAAGTTATTTAAAAAAATAAGGTTCCTCGAAAGAGAATAATCAGTTGAATTAAGTGAAGCCAAAAAGGTGCGTTAGAGAGAGCTTCTCTATCTTAGACCGGCCACCACTTCACAGAAGACAGAACCCATCCATCCAGTAAACCAAATCAGAATTCTCCCGATCCCCCAATGTGCCTGTCTTTCTGTAAGGACCTCACCAACGAGAGAGAGAGAGAGAGAGAGAGAGAGAGAGACGGTCATCTGTAATGCCACTGCGGTCCTTCTGGGAAATTTCTGCAGTAATCGGTTTACTCGTGTATTCAGAGTCTCGAGAGAGAGCGAGAGCTGCACGTTCCCAGAAGGGCAGAAAAAGAGAGAGGGATAAAGCAACAAAAGGAAGTCGAATCTACTTTCCTTCCTTCTGGCAGCGGAAATATCCAGAACTGAGTTAAATCGTGGTGTAATGAAAATCTCCATTAAGTAATCGGAAAACATCAATCGGCTTTAAATTTGTACGAATAAAATCGCTTATAAAATAAAATAGCAACATTTACAAGAGTCCATCTGCTCATCATACAGTGGTAGCAACAACGATAAACCACTTTTATATTCTTTGTTTACGGAATTTAAATTCTACGAGCGCAGCTGAATGCAAAACTTGTTAAATATCGCTACTGTTATTTTAACCCGTGACTACGGTCTTCCAAAAAACGTTCTTCGGTGGTGTCTTTTTTTTTTTTCGTATAGGAATAATTTTTTAATATGAAAATAGCACTGTGTTACATCGGTAAGAATCGATGTGTTCGTAAGCGATCTCCACATTGGCTCGCAATATTTAGGGATGTTTGAAGCTCTTTTCGGCCTGCGACTTGAAGTTCTTGCTTTTTCGGAACTGTTTTTCGCTGTTAATTACGAGATCTCCCAATCGTTAACGCGCAGCATCTGCAACATCACTTAAATTCGTGTTTTGAATAAGGTTTCGTTTTGAAGAGCGCGGTGAGGATACGCATTTAATTACCAGAGGAGGAACTAACCGCGGAGTTCTGTAAAAAGGGGAAACTTTTGAAAAATTCGCCGCGGTATTACTGAAACTGCTCGTGAGAGTTTTTGCAACACTTTGACTCAACAAGGCTGCTCAGATGCGTTATGTTTCTTTTGAGGTAGCGGGTGAATTTTTATTTTATTGAGCAAAGAGGCAAAGGATCAAGGACATAATTTTTGAATACGGCAGTGTTTTTTTGTTTTTTTTTTATATAGTTCTAGTTTCTTATGAGGAACTCAGACGACAGAAATTAACTAATGGAGTTTTCTTATGTCAGGTTTTAAATTGTAAAATTGTCACGTTTGCTAAACCCTATTCAAACTAAACAGGTTTTAGCCAACGTGACAATTCAGTGATTTCGTTTCTAGTCCATTTGAAACCAACGCGGATTTATGGGAGAAGAAAGGATGAGACGGGAAAATTCGACCTCAACTACAACTCAAGCTTTCGAAGCGATTATAGTCTCGCTACGCTTCCACTCCAGCCACATTGATATCGCATCTGTGTATATTCCCCCAGGGCCTACAATTAAAATTATTGAAGATCTAGGGAACTGGCTCTTAAACCACCTTCGTCTGTCTGCACAACACCTTGTTTGTGGTGATTTTAACCTGCCTACAAACCGCCATCACCTCTTTATCAGGCTCTGTGAGTTCTTCAAATCCATCGACATGACACGGCTCAATGAGAACCCCACCAGGGGATTGAACCTACTGGATCTCGCTTTTGTTTCAACACCATGCACAGCTGAGGTTGATCCCATCGCATTCTTCCTGTCCGATCAACAGCCTATAGTTTTGATATGGTCATTGTGGGTGCTAAACTTCAACATCCCTGACAACAAAATAGTCAAATACGTTTCAGCACCTAAATACCTTAATCCTCAACTCTGTGTAGAAGCAGCATCCTGCATTCCTTGGGATGTCCTCATTGACTGCGACCTCAGCCTCGCAGTGACAAACTTGTGTAACTGGATTAAATCCGTCACCGACTATGCTGCCACCAAACGAGTAACAGTAACTCCCCGTTCCAGATCGTGGTGGACTGCTGACTTCAACAACAGCTTCAAAATGAAACAAGTCCTACATAAGAAATGGAAGCTTACGAATGGCAGTCAAGACAGAATCGCCTTTTCCCGCGCCAGGGCCCACTTTAATCGAAAGAAAGATGCTGCAATCCAAGTAAATCTTAACTGCACTCTGAGGAAAGGAAAGCCAACCTATGCTGCCCCACATGGTGGATTCAATTATATGCTTGATCCTCAAGAATGGCTCAAATACATCTCCAGGTTTTCAAATACAACCACAGTCCCATCTACAGTTGTCCAGCCTGGCTATGAAAACCCTTCAGATGTCCTAGAGACTATCCAGATCACGAAACACGAGATCATACGTGCCATCAATTACCTTCCCACAACAGCCACTGTTGGGAGGATGGAATTCAGCAATTTATGATCAAATGCTTGAGCACATTCATCATAGACCCTCTTCTTTCTATCTACAATAGATGCCTCGCTGAGCAATATTTCCCACCCCAATGGAATAAGTACAGAGTGTACCCCATCCCTAAACACCAATTTGCCACAACGTCAGTCAGTTCAGACCAATATCAGTTGCCTCTTGTCTGTTAAAAACTCTTGAAAAGGCTTTGCTACCCACAATTACTCAACAAATCCTCCAGACGAAACCACCTAAAATCCACTATGCCATCGAGGAAAATCATCAATCACTAACTTGGCAGCCACCGCAGAACACATCCTCTCAGCATTCGAACAAAGAGCTGAGCTAGCAACCACATATTTCGACATAAGCGCAGCCTTTGATGCCGTGTTGATCCTGGCCTTGCTCCTCTTACTTAAGGAGAAATTTCACATTCGAGGTGATATGCTGTGCTTTTTGGAATCTCTTCTCTGTCACAGAATACTTGTTCTCCATCGGCAACAACACACCCTATCCTGCGACATTACTGCTGGAGTACCGCAGGAGGAGGGTGTCCTATCTGGTGTCCTGTTCACAGCTATCATCGTGCCCATTATTGCCTCAACGAATGGTTTGCTATGCTATGCCGATGACGTCAAACTGCTGACTCAAATTAATCCTGGCGACAACTCCGTTCAGCTCAGCAACAGGATCAATTCCCAACTTAAGGATCAAGAATTGTACCTAGCAAACTTCAATCTAAAAATCAACCCAGTGAAGTCTGCTCAGGTTATATTCTCCCTTAAATCCATGCCGACAGTACTCAACGCTTCACTTGCAGGGGTACGAATACCAAACGTACCCTCGCACACAGACTCTGGCGTTCTGTTTGACCAAAAGATGTCCTTTGTCAACCAGATCAACAAAATCAGTACCAAATTTTCTCGTCTACGGTGGATCTCAAAGCAGCAGCTGCTACACGTCCTACATTCTGTCACTGTTAAAAGGTTCATCACCTCCACCGTCTACCCCGCCATTCTCTATGGTGCAGAAATATGGGCCTCTGCTGCACTTACAAACCTCAAGCGGGTGTACACCGCTGAATACTGGTTACTGAAATGGGCCAATAACAAGATTCGGCTACCTCCCGTTACCACAACCACCGTGATGGCACAAGCACTCGACATCCCGAGGATGAAGTTCCTGATCGTGGAAAAGAGGCTGGTCTTCACAGCCAAAATCATCATAGGCCAGATATCATCTCCAAATATTTCGAACGCTTGCTCTTGGGGGATTCCACAGCCAAGCCTAAGGTCGGTACCAGCACTCGTGGCTCACCACAACAGGCTTGTACTCACCGAGAGATTTCTTCCCAAGCAGATGCTCCCCGCCCTCAACCGTGTGGACGCCGACATCGAGAGCATAATAAGTAACAAGAAGGACAGACACAACTTTATCAAAGCCCTTGAACCCTGATATATTGCCAAGTTGTATTTATTTCTGTATTTGTGTCTAGCTCTGTGTTTTTATGCTGTATTTATATTTCTTTTGCATTTGTAATCGGTATTTTGTAGCCTTTTGTACGTGTTCGCTGTATTTTGTAGCCTTTTGTATTTGTACGCCGTACTTATCTTTTCACTAACTGCTATAAGTGAACCCCTGGCGCTCGTCGCCGTGATGAGATATTGTGCTGTGACTCTACTTCACAATAAAGATTTATTTAATTTGCGAAGATCATCGACAGAGACAAAAGTCCACGTTCATTTTTAACACCTGTATCTTCAGAAGTTTGCTAACCAGCTTTGCCTTGACCTGTAATGCAACCTTCCACATATAGTGGAAGGTTACCTACGTGTTTACAATCGGAACTGAATCTAAATCAACCATTTTCAGCTAACAAAAACACATTCTAATTCTAACCAATCAGAAATAAAGACCGGTAATCAATAGAATCGATTGCCAGTCTGTTGTAAACCAAAATCTAGGAGAATTTTGGAGCCTCCATGATGGCAACATCTCTCTCTCTCTCTCTCCGTTTTGCAGAAAACACACCAAATCATAAGCTTCATTTTTCTGCAAGTGGTCGCCTCTTTAGAGAAATTGAGAAGGGCAGAGAAAAGAGCGGTCTTCTTTTTAATTAACAGAGGTGTCTGAAAACAATGACGCTGAGGCCAAATAGTTGTTAGGCCTTCAATCAGGCTTGATTCTTTTGAACGCAACATCGAGGCGGTTGAAACATGACACTCTTACAGCGTGGTAGGCAATGATCAAATTCTCATCAAGGGACGCTGGTTAAGTGTGGCAAATAGATAACAACACCAGGGCGAATTCGTAGGGAGAGGTAGTTTTGTAGCGAAACATATTCCGTTAATGATTTCCTTGCCGGCTGAAAGACGGTTAATTATATTGTGATCAAGCTGCGACTCCGTCATCAAGAAACATTACCAACTTGGTACATCTGCTCGACTTTCACACTCCCAATGTTTACAACCTACGCTAACCGAAAGTATACATGCTAACGTCATTAATAACCTTCCAACCTGACTCGCTCGCCTAGACTTCCCCACTGTGTACCAATCAATATTTATTGTCGGCTCTCTAATGCAGAGTGTCTCGCGCTACAAACACGTTCCTCCAGCATATACTGTACATCATCCATTTCGAAAAGCGTGTCGCTATTGGCATTTGAAAAACAGCGCTTTGGATCCGACAGCAGGAAGTGTGGGTGGAAGCGGGGGCATCGACACGCTCGTGAAGTCGTTTAAAACTTTTCGTGTAAAATATGACTCAGCTTCATAACTCAACTTATTCCGCATCCGATAATTCACTTTTTACTGTTCTTATTCGCAATTAAAAAAAAAAAAAAACGTAATACAGTGCAACCTCGATATAACGCCACTGTCAGGCGACACCCTTAATACCCGCGTTATAAGCGAAGTGCGTTATACAGCAGCACTTTTTTTTTTTTACCATTTCCCCCCAGTTTTTTAACATAAATACATTTTACTTCGTTTTTTTTTTTTACGAGAGTCATTCACATTATCTTGGCTTTCTGTCGCTGGCCTTTTGTTTGTCGATTGTCTTCCCACTGTTCAATGAGCAGTAATGAGCAACTGGAGCTTCTGCATCCACCCTCAATCCAAACAGCCAGGTCATTTGCTCTAAGATTTCCGCCAAGTACGTTACAAGCAGCCTCTGCTTCTTGTTCCGTCTTCTTCTTCCAGTCACATAGCTCCCTGAGGAGCTGTTGTGGCCACCAACAAATTCCTCCAACTGCATCGACCGTGTGCTATACGAGCAGAATCGCAAAGTGGCATGCCCAGACGTTCACTGATCTCATCCTTCCACCTATTTGCAGGTCTTCCTCTGCACCTCTTCCCCTCAGTTTTTCCTTCCATTATATTCTTCAACAGAAAGTTTTTCCTTTCTTACTATATGTCCAATATATGTATAATATATGTCCAAAAAACTTGTTTCCTTTTGTTGATGCTAAGAAGAATTTTAGGCCTGCCAAAAAACTTAGTGATCAATTGCTGTTGAGCTTACTTTCTCCCACGCTAATTCATTATTGTGTTCAACGTCTTTCAATGTTAATGTTGTCAGAAATTCTAGAACTTGAATTTCTGAGTTCACAACAACAGCAAGTAGTTCACCACGATATTGCAGTACGCTTTCAAGGCCCAAATATTACCCTGATCCATGGGCTTAATTAGGTTATTGGTGGAAACGCGACTCTGATGATCTTGCCATCTTTGAATTTCAGGGCATCAGCCGAAGGACGAGCTGGGCAGTAATCCAACAGTAACAGAGCCTTTTCTTGAAGTTTTTTGGAAAGCAAGTGGTGTCTCACAGATAGTACAAACTCATTTTCAAACCACGAAGCTCGTCATCAAAGCGTTGAAGCTATTTTTAAAAATCATATTTAAAGATTTCAGTTGATGTGCTAGAACACAGTTCTTCGACTTTTACCGATGCACAAGAGCTTTAGCTTGTGATTTCCAGTCTTGTTTACGCACAGCAATTCTATCCACAATAATTCTCTCTTTGTTACTTTGCATGCCCGCTTTGTGGTGTCTTTTTCTTTTTAATAATCTGTGATTTGTAGGGGGTAAGCTAATAGTACAGGGCTGTTTAGTCACAGTTGTACAACTGTTCGTCTGTGAATTCACCATCTTGAATCACATTACGCAGAAATTCAGTAAACGCTTCTACTGCTGCAATGTCACTAAATGCAGATTCACCTACGAGTCTAAACAGGGATATACCTTGACGAGCCATTCATCTCAAAAGCTACCCCTTCAGAAGCTTTAAATGTGTCATCTCCACTAAGTAGCTTAGATATTCGTTCTTTAAGTGCCTGTGCTTTCAAAATTAATACAATTTATCGATACTCCTTTATTACGCTCCTGCAGAAACCACTTGTATAAGCATTGGTCCACATCAAAGTCTAGATTTCTTTCTTTGGAGGCCTACTTCGTCTTCTGCGGAATATACGAATGAACGCTTTTTTCTTCCTCTTTCATCCAACCGGGGATCGTTCTTTCTGGAATTCCACATTCGCGAAATATACTGCATTTTGTCTCGCCACTCTTAATTCTTTAGATAACTTTTAGCTTTTCTTCAACTGTATATTTTTTATTTTCGTGACCATGAGTCGTACTGATTTATATCTCGTGGGCAGCACAGTTAGTTGGATCGTTGTCCTCCCGATACCGAGTGGAAACGACCTGAGTTCGAGTCCCGTCGATGACGGGAGGAGTTTTTATGGGCCTTTTCCACGTGGCTGAGTTAGTCGGCCTCGGGTGAGGGTAAGTTTCTCCCGGAAAAAATCGAAAATTTCTTTTCTCTGCAGTTAACTGCACGGAAAAGAAATATTATGAATAAAAAATCGCCCTGTATGCACGAGGTTTAGTAATAAAGTTCCTGGACTGGTTCAATGAAAAGAACACAAAGCGAATGCACTTATTAGAACGTTCTAATTTCGGAATAGAATCAGTGAAGGCTTCCAAACAGATGATGTTCAATTCTGCGGTTACGATTTTCTTCTTGTCGTCAACATCCTGAAATTGCTTTTCTTTGAGGACAGTTTTCACCTTGTGAAAGAGGAAGAAGTCCGCTTGTGCTGGATCGAAAGAATAAAGTGGAGAGTTGAGTGTTGAAACCTGCCATATTCGTCAGAAATGTCTTCGCAACAAGTGCTGAATGGCGGGGGCATTGTGTTGCAACAAGAAACGGCTGCCTTTCTTTCGAAATTGCGGCCTTATCCGGGAAATGCGCTTCAGCAGTCTTTGAAGTACCTGCATAGAACGAAGCATTGATTCGCTGACAATTTCCCGAACCTTTGCAGCTTTTTCCTCATTTCGACAGATTGGCAAACGCCTACTTCTTGGGTCATCGCAAACATCTTCACGTATGTCTATTAACTGCTTATACCGTTCAAATACACTAGTGATGAATCATTAAGTTGTGCTTAAAGTTTCATCAATCATAAACAGTTTTTAACATTTCTTTCTGTTGCAGATTTTCCCAGTTTAACGCAAATTTTGATATTCGTTCTTTGTTTTCCATTGCAAAATCGTGACACGGAACATAAAGGAAACTGGTTTGTTTCTTGTATCTTTCTTGTATCTGTCAGCCTACTGGATAATCTCTGTACCATCATCTGTTGGAGGAGGTTTGAACTACAACATACCACTGCCGTTTATTTCCAAACTCGTCGTACTTGATCACAACAGCAACAGTCCGGGAACTTTATTGCTACACCTGGTATTTTGGTTAAGGCAGTACCTAATGATTACCTACTAGTGCTCCTTGGTTGCAGTTGTGATCGTCCCTATATAGACAGTTATGTGTGTTTTATTAGTTTATGGGCCAAGGCCGGATAGAAGGACACGCCACGAAGGAAACACATCGGAATAGGACACATGTGATCATTTCAGTTTGTTGATGCTATGAAGTTAGCTCACGCTTAAGTAAAAACGCTAATATTGTTTAATTTTTATAGTTATATTTGTAATATTAGCTATCTTTGTATATTACGAAACACTTCCCGCCTGAACTGATTGAAATCATAGAAAACAGGTCATAAGCTTAAATTGAGGAATGGTGGTTGCAGGATGCGGACGTGTGCCTTCAGCCAGGGAGATTAATTGTTGGAACAAACTTCCATCTGTTGTTGTGGACGTGGGTAGTGTGAAATTCAAGGAAGAACTAAACAAACTATTGGAGGGGATAGACAGATGAGTTGGGATTTTTTTTTTTTTTTTTTTGGTTAAATGTTCATAAGCTTGCTTTCTTGCATCATCTGCCACTATTAATACCATGTAATCATTAGGAACATACTCAGAAAATTCACCAACCAATAGATCGTAATAAGCATCTAGATTTGAATGGTTCATATGGCTCTGAAATTTTAAAGAACTTTGGTGTTACTAACGGACTTTATAGTATTACTTTTAGACCTTTGCATTCGTTCAGTCTCCTAGAGGAGCTGAATAAAACCAGTATAATAATTTGTACCTGAAATTTATTCTAAAGGTTTGGATCGAAATAAAATTAATTGTTTTCTTGAATCATACCATATAAGTTTGATAACTTTAAATATACTATACTATTGGAAATTCAGGACAGTGCTCAGTCTGTGTCTCCATGCTTTTAGAAGAAGAAGAAGAAGAAGGCTTGCAGAAGGCTTTCCCGGAAGAATCCTTTAAGATCCCCCCCCCCCCACCTCTGAGAAACACTGGTCTAGATATCACTGTAGGGCAACGTATTCATTGTCCCGTGTACGAAATCAAACACCGTACAATGCAAGGCGTCCTAACACCATCACGCTTCCCAGTTGGGACGATGCGGCCTGTATGGAAGCGTTCTCTTGGCTATTGTCAGACTTAGAATCTTCTATCAGATTGAAACAACATGAATCGTGGTTCATTACTTCAGAGAACGCATATATTCACTCCCTCGACGTCCAATTTCTGCAAACACAGCACCATTGAAACTGATTTTGAGCACTGGATTTTGCAATTTGAGTCGCAGTTACTCCATGAAAATCATCCCAGTGCGATGCACTGAGTCTGTCTCTTGCACACTCCTTAACTCTTTGAGTGATTTGCTGCAATGGCGATTTCGTTTGTTGCAAACAAAATCCTAATTTGACCCTTCTGAGACCTCTTTCTGTCAAAATACACGGTCATCACTTCTTGTTTCAACTTCTCACGTCCTTTCACTTCCGTGCGATGACATTTGTGTTAGAACTCGATGTGGTCCGCTGCACGTGACACTTCGTTTGAATCTGAACAAGACGAATCGCGCAGCTCAACTTATACCACGCAATGCTGTAATATCCTGTGCATCAATAGTACAATCGATATTTTGCATATTATTATTATTATTATTATTATTATCATCAATTTATTTCTCTTATGAGAACACCCAGTTACAGCCACAGGCTAGAGGGTGAACATACATATACAACTATGTTACAAAACATACATCTATGTTACAGTTATGAAATACATAATATCTGATTTATAATTATCTGGAATATAGAATATTTCAGTTATTAATTACTTACTACCGTAAACTGGTAAGAACTTAATACCATGACAATTGAAGCATACCTTTTGCTTAAACAGACACAAGTGAAAGTTTCACCGTATTTACATAAACACAAATATTTACAGCCAAACAACGTACAGCATTTGTAACCACAGGAATGACTGCGATACAGTAGAAAAAAAAAAAAAAAAAAATTGAAAGTTCAAATTTCCAGCAGTCGTCTTCTTCTGTGGGATTAGAGGTGTGTAGGTAGGACAATCCTGACATCTATTTCTTGATGAGGTCGGGTTTCCTAAATCCCAGTGGCTTGTGTCTGGCCGAACAAGGTGCTGGAACTGTATCCTTAATTACATCTGTATTTGCAAGTAAGAGTTTCTGAGAACTTCCTTTCTGTAGGATTTGCAAGTGCAGAGCTTTTCAGGATTGATGTTGAGGTTGTTGAATAGCTGGATGGTGTTTGCTGGAAAGAATCTTCCGAGGCTATCTAACTGCGTAAATGCCGATTTCAGTTGTGGTTTATTTTCTGCAACTCTTCTTGGTTTTTCGCCGGGTATTTTTATCCACTCTCGGGCTTTCGGTGCGTCCAGTCGTCCCGTTAAAAGCTGAGCGAGGGTCATTATGTTCCTTGACGTGATTGTTTGTCTCCAGGGTGTGACCTCTAAATTGGAGTATAGTATAGCTCTTGAGATGGTAAAAGGTTTAGCTGAAATTCTGTTCAGCCATCTCAAGAGCCAGTATTCGAGTCCTAGAAAGGCTTTGATACTGCATTCGGGAGCTGAAGACCAGATTTGTGCCGCGTATAGGGGAATAGGAGTAACACATCTGTTGATGTATTGCTTCATCAGACCGGGGTCTCTAATACCGGTGAGCTCCTGCCTGGTTGCCCAAAGCGCCGCGTATGTTTTGTTACGGATGTATGCGAAGTGCGGGCGGAAGGTCAGGCCTTCGTCCCACTTGAGACCAAGATCAATGTGTGACTGTGCCTTTTGGACGAGGATGCCGTTCACAAATATTGCCATTTTGTTTGGCTTTATTTTATTTGTGAAAGTCATTTGTGCCGTCTTTTTTTTGTTCAACTGCAGTCGGATACAATCTAGATACTCTTGGAAGTCTTTTATTTTAGTATTAGCCACTTGGTTGTGGTAGTCAGCTGATTTCTGATCTCCTGAGGTAATAAAAAATTTTATATCATCGGCGTATGTGATGAAGTGCTTCTTGTTCTGGGCTAAGAAGGGTTCGAGGGCTATGGCAAAAAGTGTGGCAGACAATACTCCGCCTTGCGGGACACCTTTATCAACCTCATACGTTGCGCACATGTTTTCGTTTGTCACCGCAATTTGTCTGCGCCGAAGAGTGCTCTTTAATAAATGGAGGGCATTTCCTGTAATGTGGAAGTAGTCCCGCAGAATGACTATGAGAGCTGGGATGGATATGTTATCATACGCGGATGCCACATCTAAATAGACTACGTCCACCTGCTGCTTACTGTTTAGTGCTTGCTGGATCCTTAGCAGTGTCCCCATGAGGTTGGTGATGGTCGATCTCTGCGGAAGTACTGAGTGCAGGTATTCTGGCCTGTGCTTAAAGCAATGCTCGATGATGGTGTGCAGGATTGTTTTTTCAAAGATTTTTTGCAATGAGCATCCGATAGCGATTGGTCTGAAGTCTTTTGCAGATTTTGGGTTTTTTATTTTGGGGATAGGTTTTACAAAATAGCTTTTCAACAGCTTCGGGAAGTTCTCCTCCATCAAAATTCTCTGGAATATGTGTAGTAGTACATCGATGATGTAACAGCTACAGATTTTGATCATAAATAGTGGGAAATTATCTGGCCCAATTGTTGCTTTATTTGGGAGGCTGTTGATTGCACTTTTTAAGTTGTCTCTGCTAATACTGATTTCCTTTAGATGTCCATTGTTAGTGACAATCCGATTACTATTGATAGATTCCTTAAACCCCTTGATTACATCTTGTATCCTGTTATTGTTTGCTTCGCTGTCAATTTGGTTTTCCTTGAGGGGTGTTCCGAAAGTGGCTTCGGTCCATTCCTTAAAGGATGCCTCAGTCATTTTATGCGCGAGGTTTTTTTTGCTGACAATTCTTTTGCCTTTTTTTAGTTTTGCTTTAGCCATATCTATGTGTGCCCGTTTCTTCTCCTTCATGAACCGTGCTCTTTCATGTTTGTACCGGGTGTGGTCCTCTGGATGTCTAGTTCTTTTCCATTTCCTGAACAATTATGTGATGAATATTATGTCCTGAATATTATGTGATGATTCAACCGATGTCTTATTATGTTTTTCGCTGAATGCGAGATCGACTTTGGCTATAAATTTTTAATATACGTATCGTGATTTTGTTTGCGTTAATCGTGTGTTCCGGTTAATTTTTATGTTGTCGAAAATATAACGGGATACAATATTCTTCTACAAAAGTGTAGGACAATTGTAAGAATTCAACAAAGGAGGTTGCGTACTCTTGTCGTATGGTTCCAGTACTTTTGATAACATTTCTGGCATATATAATGTTCTTTTTAACATATTTTATTGTTCAGCTAAAAGCGTCTTAGTAACAGTCATTACATATTTCTTTCTTTCTTTCTCTTTCATATCTTTTATAAAACCTAAACTCTTTTTGGTGCAATAGAATACCTTCGGTACTTTAAGGAAAGAAGTCTATTATGGCCAACATTCTATTACCACAATTAACATTTCAAGCACATCTTTAGTACACAGTAGTGTCTCGACTCTTCTTTTTTTTTTTTTTTTTTGTTTTCCACCGTGTTTCCGAGTCTCTTTACAGCGTTTAGTTCACGTGCAAGCTCTGCTTCCTGGAAATCAATATGAACATATCTGTTTTTGGTTAAATTTTTACGCTGCCGTCCGAGAGGCATGCATACATTCCGGGCTTGAATAATTCATCGCAGTGTAGCCGCTTTGACACGATGATGTAGCCGGACTCGGAGAGCTAGGACGTCAGGGCGGCTTACGATTCTGCTGCTTGCCATACGCTACCGAGAATTTTAAATCACTTTCGCGCTTCCAGCCAGCCGTTTACCCCACTACAGACGGTTCGGTCTAAAATGTCTGCCACGCACCATCTGGACTCGTCCAAAGAAAGTTTCTGAATGTTCGAAGAGAAATAATTGCCCCATCGCAGTAAGATTAGCCACAGATTTTGAAAAGGGATCAAGGGAACGGTCAGGAATTTTAGGGAGTTAAGGAGCTATAACATAAATGCTGGCAAGCTCGCATTTGAAGTCAAGCTCCCTTGACCCCAAATGCGACCGTGTCCCAAGTTCAATGCGATTAAAAAACTTTAGTCCTAACTCAAAATACAAATCCGTTTAATGCAATTGCTTATGATAACAACCAAGATGGGTTATTTGAAACCATTTATGGATGGCATAGACTGAAACCAGTTCAATAAAAGAGTACTCGTGGAAAGGAGATACTCGTGCCACTGTGGAATACAAAGCTGGAAATAACTGAACTGCATTTTTATTACTGTTTAGCTGGGAATCTCATCTTTTGTGGGGGAATCATAAAACGTACAATTTACTTCCAGTATTGTACTCCTACACTGGTGTTCAGAGAAAGTTCATCACCCCTTAAAATTGTAATTGTCGTCCGAATAACGTAAGTACATGGCAATATTTCTTACAGATTGCATCAGATGAGATTGACACACGTAGGTGATGACGTAATATTGCATCAGCTATATAAGCACGCTCTGCAGCAAGAGTCGCAGTCATTCCTTGCTTGTGTCAAGAACGCGAGTTATGTGCAGTTAGCGCCACGAAGAAAGAGTGCTATTGTAGCTTTACGTGAGGAAGGATGTTCTACCCGTCATATTGCTTAGAGTGTTTTGTAATCAGTCGACAGCGAGTAGATTTCTTTCCAAGCTCAAGAATACTGGTTCTGCTGATAGGAAAAAAGGAACCGGATGCAAACGAGTCTCTACTGGGAGAAACAGGACCGCATTTTGAGGCGCTTATGCTTTGAAAACTATAAAGCTTCTTCGTCGCGCTGAAAAGAGAATGAGAAGTAGAAGTGGTAGCAAATGCAGTAACAGTCAGAAGACGCCTTTTCAAAAATGGACTTGTAGCCCGTCGTTCTAAGAAAAGCCCCTCCTCACACAAAAAATGAAAAAGGATCGATTAATTTGGTGTAAGGAGCGTGTCAAATGGACCCCCGCGCAGTGGAAGTCAGTTATTTTCTCGGATGAGAAGAAATTCAACCTGCATGACTCTGATAGGAGACTCAGGGATCTCAAAATCTTTATAGGTGAATGCTGTTTTCCTTCTAGTCAGACGTCAGTGATGGACCATCAGCAACCTCGGGAACACTTACAGAAAGCAGATAATGCACTTCCAAGACCCCCAACTCAAATTGGGCGTGTCCAGCGAGGAACATCAGATCTCAGAAATCTGCACAGTTCGCCTCTTATTGCTGACAGAACAACTCAAAAGATCGTAGCCCCGGCCGTGATGTTGAACCCTTTGGGTACTCATCCCCCTCACACCGGTCTCCATCAGCGCGGTCCGACCTTCGAGGCTGACAACCCTTTTATCCAGGACAAGTGTATGATTCCTGGTGAATCTAATCTGCACCAACCTTGCAGAAGACGTCAGGAGAAGCCTGGTGGCCAGGTTCTGAGCCAGACTCATCACTGTTTCAACATAATAGAGATGAGAGAAACCCCACGTCAAAACAGGGAGGAGCGGATCTACGCTCAAGCGGATGCCTTCTGTCTCTCTGATCAATTTACTTCTCATGCACAATTTCCCAGGCATAACCCACAAATGGCTGGCGCCCAAAGTGTTTTGACTGTGAAAACACAGGGTAACAGAATTCCATCCCAGGAGCCTAATAGGTCCATTCCTACTAAACCTACCTCGGTCCCTCTGTCGAGAAGACTTGAGGAGATATATAATATTTCAGCTGTCCAGACCCGAGAGAGAATTTTTGTTTCCAGACTCGGACCAGCAACAAAAGCGGAAAGTATCAGGGCACTCTTTGCCCAAGAGCATAGGATCAACTTAGACGCAAAGGCTATCAAAACTAGACATCCGACCTATTCTTCCTTTATCATCTCCTGCCCTGCGAATGCAAAGCATAACGTCTTGGATTCTAACTGCTGGCCGGTAGGCACCCTCATAAACCCGTTCCAAGAGAGGAGTAGATCGATCGCCTACGGCGGATCCAATTGAGATAAACAGCCATAACTACAAAAGGATGACTTACTACCAGGTTCACACGAAGGAGAGATTCTTTGGTTTATGCAGAACGTTCGCAGCCTGAAAAACAAGCTTCATTGTCTCCAGACTCTCCTATTGCTTAATGAGTTTGATGTCATCTGCCTTGCAGAAACGTGGTTAACGGCGGATAGACAGCTTGATCTTACCCCTTTTAACACCACTTACAAACACATAGAGAATCACAGGATTAGCGGGCGGGGCGGAGGTGTTGAAACCCTGTTCAACGATCGATTTCAGTCAATAAGGACACGAGTGAGCCAGTCAAATAACTTTGAGGCAGTCTGCATGACGCTGAGGAGCCCTCTTCACCAAATCCAATGCTGCCTGGTTTACTTTCCTCCACACCACAATGAAGACTCTAGAGCTGAGCTGAGCTGCCCATGTGGTCAGCAACCAACTTAGTGCCTAAAATTCCAACTGCTGTAGCAGGTGATTTTAACTTGCCACTGCTCAGGCATGGGGATGCCCTTGATGGCCTTGAGGCCACTCTTCGGGCCTTTAACCTTACACGGTTAAAGGGCGACGCAACCAACTAGAGCGGGTCAAGCTCTGGACCCAACCTTCCACAACTTGCAAGACATCAGACTCCTATCTAGCAACTTTCGATTCCAATCTGTTCACTCGCCAATCGCATGTAAACTATCCTTACAGAGCAATTCCCTTGGGTTTCCTGACGAGCACTCCACTGAATTACCTAGGATAGCCTTCTCTACTAAATATCTGAAGCTAGAGATCATTCTCCAATGCTTGATTGGGTTTGACTGGGGGTGTCTCTATTCTGGGCCATTGGAGGATGCCATTATGCTCTTGTCCGAACACTGAAGTTAATTTCACTACGTGGTGCAGCCAGAATCACCAAGATTGGTAACAGGTCAAATAGCTCTTCAGAATTCAGCGCACCCTTAACACCAAATCACAGATTGATATCGTATTCCTCAACATTAAATCGGCTTATGACAAAATACACCTCCAAGCTCTACCGTTTTGAAACACTACTTCGGCCTGGCAGAAACCTTACTTCAAATTTTGAAGTCTATTTTACTTCCTAGACACCTGTCTGTGACGCACAGTGACTTTCAGGTAACTATTGACGTCTCAAGAGGCATCCCGCAAGGAAGCGTACTGTCAACTATTCTGTTTGCAGCAGTTTTGGAGCCTTTCCTAGCCCAGAATCCTAAATTTGTCTCTTACGCCGACGATCTGAAGTTATACATGAGCTCAGATCATAATCATCAGATTCATGATATCAACCAACAAGCTTCTAGGCAGATATTGAACTTGGAAAGTTATCTTGCCACAATTGGGCTGCATCTGAGCCCTTCCAAATTAGCGCAACTGACGATAACCAAGAAGAAAGTCAAAAATTATATCCAAATATTTGTTAGTGGGGAGTCGGTGCAAAAAGTGACCTCTCATACTGACCTTGGCGGCAGGACTTGCCAGAGTGAATCTACAGCTACTGGGTTCCTGGTCTGCCTCCACGGGGCGTAAGTGGGACAACGTTGGACCTCAATAGGGGTCCAACGGCTAAATGACCAGATGAACAACCATACAGAACACTACACATGAACAATTCCCACACACTTTTAAATCTCTGGCATTTCCCAATGAACTGGTTCACCACAATGAAAGCAACGCGGAGATGGGGGAACCCCCTGGTGCCATATGACAACACACACTTACTGACCTTGGCCTCACCTGGGATGTTGTGTTGGGCTCACCTTTCAGCCTCACTTTGTCAGGATGAGGCAGAAGACGTACGCGGCTCTTTGGGCCGTGCGTCAGGAGCTGGTTGGTGTTTAACAGCCAGCGCTGCTTGTTCGGCACATCCTGAGGTATATTACGCCGATCCCTCTCTATGCATCAGAAATTTGGTCATTTGCTGCCCCTGCCTCGCTGAAATCCCAGGAAATTAGGCGGCAGGACCTGCCAGAGTATAATAAATTTCAAGGTACACCTGGCCAGCCTCCTCGTTGGCATAGTACGGACAACGTCGGGTCTCATCAGGGGCTCGACGGCCAATAGGCCAGAAGAACAATGGGCACAACATACTACACAACACATGATCCACACACTTTTAAATCTCTGGTCTTGACAGAGTACTGTCCCTCGATACAGCGAACACTCGCGGAGATGGGAGAAATTCCTGGTGCCGTTTGACCCTCAACATACTTTGTACTTGTACTTTGTATCTTCACAAGTACCTCAGTTTAGAGTACTGGTTGCTTAGATGGATGAACAGGATGGTAGGCCACCCCCTAACTATCTCCAGATCGATCCTACGAGCAAATCTGGGCACCACTCCCTGGAGACATATCATCATGACAAAACTCACGCTTTGCACGGTTTCTAACGGGCGAATTGATGCTTCATCGGTATCCACATTAATCTCTGGCCCGAGGAGGGCAAGAGGGAAGCACCCCGACTCCTGTCTCCCTCTGCATCTTACGTTGTCAAGCATTGACTCTCTGATTGTCTTCGAATCTTCAATAAATTTCAACAGAACCCTGATAGGTTCTGTGAAGACAAGCCCTACAGCAAGGAAATCCTCAAGAACTGCTACCAGATAATGAACTCACCTGCTCCTGGGCACGACTGATTTTTTTTTTTTTTTTTTTTTTTAAACTTGCCTATTGGTATTTGACGAAGACTTTGGGGACAAAGGTGGACGAAGACTTTGTCCTCAATAATATACAAAATTGTATATTTAATCCTTATTTAATCCTGTATGTCTCGGGTCGAGCACGCATGTACTCTTGTTTATTGTGCATGTGTTCCTCGGACCTTAGTCTGTAAAGATTGACACCCTTCTGGCTCACAGCCGTCCCGAGGTGACCCAAGGTTTCTTGGGAAATAAACTGATTTTAATAATAATAAAAAATAATAATTTCAGCCATAATTGTCGTGTTTACCAAAACTATTGTATAAAGGTTGCAATTGCTCATTTTGGATTTATATTTTGAGAGCACCTGTCAAATATTACTTAGCTTTGCCTTAAATATTAATTAATATCTTTTGTTTATATTTCTATTTGCGATGCTAATCATTAAGATAACATGTCATCTCGCAAAAGGGTTAGAAATGTGAAATTCCTAGGTGGTGCACTTTCTTTGAACACCAGTGTAGGTGCCATCTGTTCATTAATTAATTAATAACTCAAGTTGCGATTTTGTGGCTTCAAGAAGAGCAAGCCTCAAAATAGCGCCGTTTCCTACTTAAATAAATTGCTCAAATATTCATTTTAATTTCAGTGGTGCACGCATTTGAATTGACCGTTGTTCGAGCCCACATGACCGCTAAATACGACGATGTTCTTGTAATTTTTAAACGACTCTGACGTTATGTGGCCCTCGCTTGAACCAAGAGCAAGCGGACAATGAAACCTCCACGTGGGTAATGGAAGCAGAGAATATGGCTAGGAATCCAAATCCGAAATACGGGCAACTCAATAAGCGCCCTCTGATAATTTGAAACATCGACCCCAGAATGGACGTAGCATACACTATAGCGATAGATTCGCTAATTGTCATGTACGTACATCGCGTAAATGCACGCGTGTGTAAAATGAACAATTAGAAGTGGTTTGTGGTAAAGCGAAACGTAGTTTAGCTTGACTTATCAGAATTCCTGCTATGCATGGACTAGACGGACACGTAACACTAATTCTGACACAGCGAAAGGTTAACTGGACGCTGAGATGTATCGTAATGGAGAAACTCGTACTCAATTTAACGTAAAAGGGTTGCAGATTGAATTCCGAAACGCGAGCATAAACTGATTTCTTTTACAGAGTAGCCAATGGCGAACCGCCAGGTACAGTAGCAGTGTTGATTCGGCTTCTAGTCTACGTGACTGCTAAATGCGATGCTGTTTTCCTGTTAGTAACTCTATCTTGTAAACTTCGTCTGCGCGTGTAGCACAGTGGTATCGTCACGTCCTCCCCCACACCGGGTGGAAAAGGCCCGGGTTCGAATCCTGGCGATGACGCGAAGAACTCTAACGGGCTTTTTTCACTCAGTGGCTGAGTTAGTCGGTCTCAGGCGTAGATAGCAAGGTCCCCCCCCCCAGAAACTGGAGTTGTTTGTCCAGCAAACAGACAAATCTACTATAGAACACACGCAATTAACAGATATAAGACACAGCACGGCAGATGAATTTAATTATTCGGGTCTGTTTTAGAATATAAAATAGTCTGTTTTTATTTATTTTTTTTTTCATGTTGTAAACTTGTGGTCTTAATGATTGTAATAACGTGAGGAGACGGCTACAAATCGCTGTTACTCAACGGGGGGGGGGGGAGAAGAGAGAGCGAGATCTTCTGCATTATTAAATGAGAACACAGCAGAGAGCTGGGAGGAAAAGAGTATAATGGACCACCGTTCGTACGGATAACGCTCAATTTGCCTAGGCATTGACTCCATTAGAAGTTTGAAGCCGCCCGCAGGAATCTGCTGCCTGCAAGACTTTCCACAGTGTCGGAATAGATGGATTGAGTGTCCATATGCCTCACTTTACGTTTCAGTTCATACCATAAGGTGTTCTATTGGACTGAGGTCAGGCGAATTTGGAGGCCAATCAAGGTCGATGATATCTTTACTGTGTTCCGCGAAACACTTGTGTGTACAGTACGAGCCCCATAACACGGCACATAAAGTCTTGGAAAATCCTGATTCTATCCGTATACATATCGGGCATATTTGCTAGTTCTTAAACTATCGCCGCCTGCCTGGATATTGGGTACCCATGCACGATGGGTCCATGGACTCGTGTTGCTTGCACCACACACGAAGTTCTCTGTCAGCGTGTTGCACTTGGTATTTGGACTCATCCGAACAGCCTACTCGTTTCCAGTCCTCACGAGTCCAACAAGCGTGTTGGTGACTCCACAGCACTCGCTATTGACGCTGATCAGCGATGATGACCAGGAGAGGGTGTGTCTTGGGCCGCCTGCTGTGGAACCTCAGACGTCTCAATGTGAGGCGCATCGTCATTTGGGTATTGTTCTTGCATTACCCATATTGTATTGCGAAATCAACTGTTATACACTGATCTGCCTTGAGCCTGTATACAACGCGCGCTTCACCCTTCGCTCACCACGAAAATTCATCTTGCGTAACTCTTTGGAGTTCTGTGGGCGGGAAACGATTTGATCTGTTCAACACCATTCTTTGTAGACCTTAACTACAGCGGGCCATGAGCAACCGATGCACGAGCTCCCACAATAGGCCGCCTCCGTAGCCAGGTGGGCAGGAGCAGCAGTGCGTAGCACACGCTTCTTGATTAGACCGGAGTTCGAGCCCGTGCACACCAAATACGGAGGATGCGGAAAGGTCAGGGAATGACCACCGCATATTCACGAAGCAATATGGCCTTAGTTGCTAATGCTCCTAAAAACCAAATAACAAACAAACAAACAAACAAGCGCCCACAATCATGCCCTTTTGAAACCTTTACTACATCCCATAACTGCTACTTTATCATTTTTGACCAGATGCAAATTACAACTTCTATCGTACGAAGCTTTTCGACTTTTTATACAGCGAGCTATGCAGCATAATCCATTACTGATGAGGTGGTCCTAATTCAGTGATCACTGAGTGTATTTCTCGTGATGGTTAAGCATTTGGAACATTTTTCAGAAAAAGAAATTAGAATGGAGTTAAAAGACAAGGTACCAAGAGAGGTGCATTTGTTCTTTATTTCCCTTAAGTAGGAAGGCGGCGAGTGGTATAATTGGAAAGGGTTAGGTTCCTAAGAACATAGGTTTCAACCCGTCTATCTGTTCTAGTCTGCGGGAGGCATTCGTGGAAAGGCTGAAAATGAAATTTCTAGAATGGGTTTTATGATCGGATTAATCTCGGTTAATCAGTCCCTACCATGTGTGTTCAAAGTCTTTAATACTGTAAACTCATTAACATTTTCTTTGATCCATTCTAGAGATAACAATACCGCCAGGAAAACCATAGCCTTTGGAAAACCAAAATATTTTCATCAGCTCGAGTTCCACCCGTTGAGAAACACTGGTGTAGAGTATTAAGCTGTAGAAATAAATTAATTTTCTCTCAAAGAGGATTCTTTAATATTTCTTTGTGCGTTACTCGCAGGTATCTCTGTTCCTTGAATGGTAGGTTGAATTTTCTTTATTATAGGCTTCTTTAGTTAAAATACTCTAGCCTTCAATTGTATTTTATTTATTAAACTTTGGAGGTTCCAGTCAGCTTTCCTGGCAACCTCGCCACCTATATAAAATACTGTACAAATAATTTATGTAATGCCTACTTCCACTAGTTGGTTAAAATCCCTGGACCAGGGATCTGCTATCTGTGTACTGATAATACTCCAACCCCCCCAAAAAAAATAGTGGTGTTCATGTTCTGATAAGTCCGCTAGTTGCATTTAAATCATTGCATCGCAAGGGATTGAGATTAATAGAGATCAATACCGAGATCTCTTTGGGATCAATAGATGGTATCATACAGAAGGAGGAAAGAACAGTCTAGCTTGAACCACTGCATCATGAGTAGATCGTGTACAGCATGTGTAGTGACACGAAGAAAAGAATGAGTGAACCAGTCCACATCACCATAGGATGCTCACTATAATGATTGCAGCAAGACAACATGACAAAGTACTACAAGGAAACGTTGCGTCATCACAAGGAGATGCAAGAAAATCGACAATTGCAGTTAAGGCATTGAATCACAATGAGATACAAAACAGACCGGTGCATTTTTATGGCGGCAGAAATCCCAGATCTTCAAGTTATTTGTTTTCTGCAGCGTCATCAACAAGGCTGCGCCATCAGCTAATGCACAGTGCGAATTCGCCGACCACAAACTCACAAGGAACGCTTGTCATCGTTAGGTACAGACAGCATTCATCTTTGGGATGATCCGAAATATCAATTTTCGTGTCCTACCATGGTCCTCCCAACTTCAGTAGAAGCTCAAAAAGGATCAGTAAGACGTCCATTGTACGCATTGAAGAACACTGAACAGTTGTGTTCTAGTTCTACTCAATTGAAGCGCAGGCTGAAACGACGGACACGACGTACTGCGAACAGTATACATCGACGGACGACTCATCGCTAGACAATTAGCACAACTTGATCTCATATTCTTATGTAAACAATCATGGTAAGAATGTCCTCTCTTTGCAGATGGAGAACAAACTATTTCTTTCACTTAACAGCGTCCAGCCGTGTCCATAATGTAAACATCTGTAGCACATGGTAGTAAAATAGTATCTCTTAAATTGATAACTTTTGACAACGTAAGAAAATCTGCGCAAGACGCTTAAGTAGCTCTCTGATCCTGACGCTTCTATTCAATATCCAATTTCTCTGATCACGTCTACCAGCTCTTAAAAAAAAAACAAATAGTGCATTCCTTATCATACTCCTCCTCTGTTAGCCTATACTACATTAAATTCCACTCATATAATTTCTTCAATAAATACCCTTCTGCTTAAACTGGATCAACATCAAAAACAACAATACGGGGTGGCTGTTTCCAAGAGATCTACTCACCGAAGGTCCCAAACTCTTCAGTTTAATACTTGATTCCAATAGCTCAATGTCTCTACTGGTGCCAACCTCCATTATTACCTGATTGCCCTTTCATTCCTTTATCCTACAGGGGCGACCTTCACTAACATTTTCCTAATTTGCGCACCACTGACAGATTTTGTAATATTTTCAATTTTCATTACCCTCTTAGTCCGGACGACATCATTATGGGTATTTGTGGTATTCTTAACGTTCAAAGCCTGAATAGTTCTTACCTCACCCGTGGAGCTATCATTGCGATGACTCTCGAAATCATCATCATTCGGATGCAGCTCATCAATGAACAATTTCCTAGGTTGCGCGATTTATCCCCTTGCAAATGTGTAGTCGCACACAACGGCGTACTCACATCATCTGCAGAAGTAGGTGGCACTCCAGATGTCTTTTTCCTTCCTTTAATGATGATGTCAACAACATTAGGCATTGTCCCGCTCAGTCGATCTTCATTACTCGTCTTCGACCCCGTTAAGAACATTTGAGTCGTAAGGGTACATTTCCATTGACTAGGCTTCCATTCTTTTATTACAAATTTCTTTTTTCTGGCCATGTTATATGAATTACACGATTCAACAAATAATTCCTATGGGTTACCAAAAATCCGCAACACTTCAAACAAATCTATCGTAGATATGGGAATTAATAAACAATGTTACGCAATTTACGCCGGTTTGATAGTCACCACTGAAAAGGACAATTCAAAATGGTAGATTCAGTACAATTACCGTGACCTTGAAATTTTACAAAAAATAATAACTCAGTAACAAATGAATATTTTTAAATACAAATAGGTATCCCTGGAAACCTCTACAGTAAGCCTATCAAGTAGCACTACTCTTCTGCTAAGGAGTCCGAGTGACTAATCATAGTCCCTTAAAAATTTATCAACTGAAAAAAAAAAAAAAAAAAAGTAGAGTCGGGGAAGTACAAGAGTGTACGCAAGAAAGGAGGGTATAGCTAGAAATACGGAGGATGTAGGCGAAGGCATCCTCCAGGTTATCAATGGAGCAATAAGCGCCATCAGTTGAAAGGGGAACCCGGGAAGGACGATAAATAAGACACAGCAAGAGAGCTGCGTGTAAGTTGCCACTGAGGAATCAGGTGGCCCGTACGCCAGTTGATCCTATCCAGGTTAAGATCAATTGGCCAGTTACGTAAGGATCAGATGTTTGGGTTGTTTCTATTTTGTGTTGGCAATAGGGTGCTCCGTCTTGTGAAAACTTGGTAAACTCATAGTAGTAGTTTTCTTCTGTGATGAATAAGTGTTCATTTCCTTGAGGGTTATCTTGTATAGTAGTAAACATTATGCTGCGGAGGTCCTTATAATGTTGACAGGTATATACTAGATGGTTCCAGTCTTCTATTTTACCACATGCACAGTAGGGGTTGTCAATGAGTCCCATGGATGCTAGTTTATTTTTTATTGATCCGTGTCCGGTAATGAGGTAGGTGGTATAAAGACCAGGAGAGAACCAATTTGGAGATTTGGGAAATACGGCATTCACATAAGGTATATATTTCTTGGTGATTGGGCCCTTGTTGGTAGCAGTCCATCTGTCCTGTCAGGTCTGAAGTAGTAGGATGGCAATTTGTTTCTTTTCCTGCCTGATTTCATTCAGGTTATTGGTGTAGTGTCCAAGGATAGTTGCTGGTATACCCCTGGATAGACAGTAGTGGGGGCCCCTTCGAATAACCTCCAGATCAAGCGGAAGGACGCCCGCAAGAACCTGAAAGGCTCGGTTGCAAACTGTGCAGCATGCCCTTGTAATAGTAAGAAGGATGGTGCGCTGGATGGTTCCCAATTTACGTTTGTTGTTGTAAAGAGTTGCCCTACAAAATCAGACTCCTGATCTATATGTTATGAAGGGAAGGAAGATTGAGTTGTACAGAACCTTAAATGTGCGTCGGTTCAATCCCCAATCACGACAACTCACCCGTGCAATGAGAGCAGTGTAGTTTCTCACTTTCGCGTGGAAGTGTGCAAGATGCGGAGAGAAAGTGAGCTTAGGGTCAAGTACTATTCCCAGTAGTTTTAACGTAGAAACTAGCTTGATGATTTGGCCTTGAAGTTTGATAGTGGGGTTTCTAGTAGACTGCAATGATCTCTTCAGGAGAATGGATTGTGTCTTTTGGGGTGAGAGTCTTAGTTTGTGTAGGGCTGCCCAGTTCTAAAGGATTTGAAGTGCCTGGTTTCCTCTGGCTTCCAGAGAGGCTCTGCTGTCAGCCTCAATCGAGATGGTCACATCATCCGCAAAGGCTTGTATAGCTACAGGACCTAGATCCAGTCCAAGGAGCTCATCCAGGACAATGTTCCACAGAAAAGGACCAAGGACTGAACGCTGGGGTAAACCTCTGTAGATAGAGCTGGTGATTCTTCGGTACGTTGAGGAGATTGTAATTTTCCTATTTGATAAGTAGTTTTCGATACATTTATATAAATTTAATGGAATATTTGCTTGCCTAAGTCTGCGAAGGATGCTTGCCCACCAGAGCCTGTCAAAGGCTCCTGCGAAATCTATTGCTATTAGTAGGTAGTATTTGAAGGTAGAAGTTGAGACTGCAGAGATGATCCTTTGCAGTGCGTCTTCTGTGCAACGCCCCGGTCGAAATCCAAACTGGAAGTTGGACTGGAGCCCAACTTTGGTGTAATGGTCTTGGAGCCGTACTAGGAGGAGACGTTCAAACAGTTTACTGACCATGGATAAAAGAGCAATGGGTCGATATGACTCTGGTTGTTGGAACGGTTTAGACGGATTTTTTATGATCAGTTTTACATTGGCGTTTTTCCATTCTTCTGGGAAAGATCCACTGGACAAGCACTTATTGAAGAGGTCGAGTAGAAACTGGATGTTGATTTGGACGGTCTTTTTAATGACTTCGGGTTCAATGAGGTCTGGTCCGGAACATTTCCTCTCCTTCATTTTGGTAAGGGCCTGCTGCAGTTCGTCTGTGGTAAATCGGTCTTCTACAGCATTGTTGAAGTAGGTGTTGTTTGCCTGGCATATTTTTTGCTGCTGTACTGTCAGAGGATCAGTATCTGTGCCAAAACGTGTGTCCAGAATATTGGCCATAGATTTCTCCCACGATGTAGTCGTAGTGCCCTGTGGTATGAGAGTGGATTGGATAACTTCGCCCCTGGGGAGCTTGTTGATGGTGATGCGGTACACCACCCCCCAGGGTTCAGTATTGCCAGTCGTTTTCACGAGTCGTTCCCAAGATGATCTTTTACGCTGCCTTATAAGGGAGGTGTAGCCGTTTCTGACTCTTCGATATTCTTCACGGAGGGTGTTGACCTCATTTGGGGCCAAGAGGGTACGAGCTCTCTGAAAGGCTTTTCTTTTGGAGTGCACAATTCGGCGAAGGTGCTCCGGCTCTGGGGACCACCATGGGACGGCATTAGGCATTGGTCTTTTCTTTCTAATTGATTGATTGCAGGCCTGGATGATGATGATTTCCGTTGTGAGCTTTTGATGTTGGTCGGGGTCCAGTGCTGGAAGATCAGAGTAGTTGTGGTCCTGGATCATGGTCTGCAGCGTGGAGCAAAAGATTTCCCAATTGGCCTTGTTAATGGCATAGCGACTAATATTGTAGTGAGGTGGTGGAGTTGGATCAATCGATCTTGTGAGTTGAAATGTAATAGCTCTGTGATCTGAGGTGGTCCAGGTCTTATTGACCTGCCACCCAAAAATTTTGCTGGAAATGGATCGTGTGGCTATGGAGATATCTATTGTGATATCTTCCCACTGAGCTCATACAGAGCTCAGTGAGAAGAATAATACTTTAACTGCCAAATTTTGAGTTGAGTTTCGATCCTTACCAAGGACCACCCCTAGCAGTTATCAGCTAAGCAGATGAAATTCTTGAACTCTAAATCTTCACCATTGCAGATAATTTTCTTTGCTGGGAAGTGAACGATTGGAAGATTTCTGTGAATAAAAGTTCTGAAAGCATCCATCCTCTTTATGTATCAACATTAACCAGAGAGAAGTATCTGAGCCATGCTTGCAGAAGTAGAAAAGTCTAGAGCAGTTGAATCTTAAAGAGATGTTTAAGCTATGAAGCTTTTTTTTTATTTCTTGTGTGAAAGGTATGTGGAATTACAAGATTGCTTCTAGCATCGAATTGTTGCTATAAGAGGTTTAGCCGATCTACGTTTCGTATCACAGTGAATTGTGGGTTTCATTTGACAGGATTTGTTTAGTAAGTATAAGCAGTAGGCAAGAAATCTGTAAGGGGGGGGGGACATTAGTTGTTTATTTGTATTTTGGGGCAGGGACTTCGTTGGCCTTTCATTGAGGCGATGAGTTGGCTGGACAAGACGCTATTGAAGCTATGTAGAAAATGATAGATTTCACAATAAACTGCAGATATTACTTGGCTTGAACAGGTGGAAAAGGAAGTCCATCCTGGCAATATCAGCAGAGAACAGCTGAGTGCTCAGACGTATGGTGAACTTGCATATTATTTGATGTGAAATTACTGGTAATTTCTTACCATTCCTCATGGTAATACACAAAATGTTATCACCCCCCCCACCGCCCTCATTAAAGTATCACTTCAATACCGCAAAATTACACCTTCATTTTACTACCTCCTCTTAGAACCTAATTATAATGCTTTTCCTTTTCCATTTAATCACTGTTGTTGACAACATTTCGAAACGATAAAAATGCACAGAACATAGCGAAGGAAAGTGTCGCACGATTAGGATGAAAATAAAAATTGAGCACGCTCCGATTTTTCTTCTTTTTTTTTTTTTTTTTATTAACAACGATTTTAACAAAATGTTAACTAGCTATCTAATGATTAGTTACCTTATTTTCAAATACCTGTACAAACAACACGACGCAAAAGCAATTTGGCACGCTAACGACTGAACAATGCGTGCAACATGAAAATGTATTTGGAGGTCTTTCACCCTACTTCATGTGTATGGCAATACCAGTAAATGAGGGAAAAATAAATTCGCGAGAACTGAACACAACGTTGTTTTATTTTGTATACTTATTTTCTTTTCTTTTCCTTTATTTTATTTATTTTTTTTAACTTCTCCCACGCTGTTTGGCCAATCCTCACTGACAAGCCTCAAGGCCTCTCAGTCATTCCTAAAACTCCCAGACGTAAGGTGAATGGGGTTAAAAGTCCCATTGCGTTTCATCTAAAAAGTTTATCGTTTTGGACTGTTGTTCCAGAATAATGAAAATAGATTTTTACGTGTCGGGCTTCTGTTTTAGGCGCATCAGCAACTTAGGACGTAATGCACCGTATATAATATTTCTGTAGGTAAGTTTGATTTAGGAAAGGGCGGCCCCTAGAACGTTAGTTCAACTCCTCCCTTTTTCACAAATAAATAATAAATAAATCACAAATAAACTAAATCTCCACATTTAGCAGTAACAATGACATAGTGATCAACAGCCAATACTTAATCCCCGAAATAGAGGACAAAATTGCAATCCACTATTAACTGAACATTTTAATTTAACATTAATCGCATTATTTACAACTTCTTCAAAATTTACATGTAGATACAAATAGATATGACTACTAACAAAATGAGTGCTGAAATCAAAGCTAGATTTGATTTCAACAGTGTATCTAATCTTTACACAAACTGTAAATACATAGCCATCGATTGCACAACCATAAACGCCTACATCCTTTGTACACCTAACCCGGCAGCCGAATTGGGTGCACGGGTAGAAACAGTAAGATAAAATTATGAAATATACACTGAGTGATCACTGAATTATGACCACCCCTATAAAAACTGAATGCGACCCGTTGACCAGTGAGGTACGAGAGTGCGGAGTTAGTCGACCTACGTAGCACAGATAAGGTGTCAGTGGTTCAGTAGGTACTAAAATTCCAAGCGTGATGGGTAAAAGGAAGGATTTATCGGACTAAAGTAAAGTAAAGTGTATTTAGTGTCTAACGGCACCAGGGGTTTCCCCCATCTCCGCGTTGCTTTCATTGTGGGTGTACCAGTTCACTGGGAAGGCCAGAGATTTAAAAGTGTGTGGGAATTGTTCATGTGTTGTGTTCTGTACCGTTGTTCATCTGGCCATTTAGCCGCTGGACCCCTACTGAGGCCCAACGTTGCCCACACTTAGCCCCGTGGAGGCAGACCAGGTACACCAGTATTTTTAGATAAGTACTCTGTCAGGTCCTGCCACCTAATTTCCTGAGATTTCAGTGGCTAGGACATATATATTAAAAAAAAAAAAAAAAAAAAGGGGGTGGGGATAAACGCTTGAATTTAATTAGGCCGAAAGAGGTTGCAAGTGTGTCGAGTTTTTGGCATTTAAAATTTTTACGTTGTGTGGGGCATTCGCTTTTCGCTGGCGATATAGGTAGAGTAAGGGGAGAGATGGAAGGCTGGGGGGAAAAGACAGAAGTATGGGGTCAATAGGGAAGGCGACCCCAGGTATATCAGTGGGGCATGTCCTTGCCCCACCAGAGGGAAATGAGGGGGTGGGGTGGGGAGGGGGCAGAAAGTCCTTCCCCTCACCCCACCAGGGATAGGGAGAGAAAGTGGGCTGGGCAAGGGAGCCCTGCCCAGTTCGCCATAGCGGCAATTTGCAGTGCCCTCCAGCAAGTGCAGTCTGATGATGACTCGTTGGTGGGGCTTGGTCCTTTTCTAGGTGTGTGGGTTCTTCCTGGGTGCGACGACATCCTGGCTGGAGCCACTCCCACTGGTTCCTAGTTCGATGCTGTTTCATTTATTCTGCTGCATATTACGCCGTTTGTCCTTAGTATTTTGCCAGCCTTTCCTCTGTGTTGATGTTTTATCAGTTTGCCTTTATTTGTTATTTGTGGTCATCTATTCGTTGTGGATGGCTATTTCTGTTCGTCGTCTATTGAAGACGTCAAGTGCAAATCGGCTGAGGGCTTTGTATTCATCTTCTGAATCCAGTAGATGGTACTCTTGATTTTTCGGCAAGTATTGAATCTCAGTTATACGTCTACTTCTGTGTTCTTCGTAGCATTCACAGTCGTGCATAATATGCTGCCAGGTTTCAGGTTCTCCACAGGTGCATGTGGACTCTTCTATTATTCCGAGTGCGTTCAGTTTTGCTTTAAATGGGCCGTGGCCCGTCAGGAGGAAGGTTGTATTTAGCCCAGGATAGAACCGCGAAGGGCCTTTTGGGTACATTTTTGCGACTATCGGTATGAAGCATCTTGTAACTTGACCCTTTGGCGACATCTCCCATCTGTGCTGCCAAATCTTCAACATGTGAGCCACTATTCGTTGTTTCTCTACCGTCCGGCTGTTGGTTGGGTCCAAGGCAAAGTCATAAATGGAGGCAGGTATATCCTTTGACAGTAAATACATGAGTCCACATCCAGTCACCTCGAGGTCCAGCGGAAGAGCTCCTGCCAGGACCTGCAGAGCGTGGGTGCTCACCGTTTTGCATGCCCTAGTTATAGTTAGAAGTAAGTGTAAGTGTTTTCAGTGTCAAACGGCACCAGGGGTTTCCCCCATCTCCGCGTTGCTTTTATTGTGGGTGTACCAGTTCAATGGGAAGGCCAGAGATTTAAAAGTGTATGGATTATGGAAGTGTGGTGTTTTGTACCGTTGTTCCTCTGGCCATTTAGCCGCTGGACCTCTTCTGAGGCCCAACGTTGCCCCACTTACGCCCCGTGGAGGCAGACCAGGTACCCGATAGTCTTTAGTTCACTCTGGCAGGTCCTGCCACCTAATTTCCTGAGATTTCCTGAGGACCTTAAAAAAAAAAAAAAAAAAAAGTTTTTTTTTTTTTTTTTTTTTACACATATATGTATAGATATATGTGTGATATCTCTCGATTGCGTAGGGTGATGTCGCTTGAATAAGGATAGACCGAACTATGGGCGTCAGTTAATTTGGATTCATTGAATTTATGTGTGTGGGGGAATTCGCTTGTGTAAAGATAGAGAAGGGGGAGAGAATGAAGACTGGGGGGTTAAAGGAGGAAGGATAAGGCCAATAGAGTAGGAGGCCTCAATTTGGTGTCAGCAGGGCATGCCCATGCCCTGCCAGAAGGAAGAATGGGGGTGGCATGGAGGGGAGGAAACAGTATGACCGTCTCCTCCCCCCTGCCGGGATGGGATAGAAAGGGCCGGACAAGGGAGCCGGCACAGGTCGCCAATATGGCGTGTGTGCAGCCTGGCTGCAGAGTGGTGGCTAGGCCAGCAGGTTCAGGACAGCATCACAACACTGGCCCCACCAGGAGGTACATACGGGGACAAGGTCTCTACCGACTTGTTCAGAGATCGGTTGAATGCCGGCGTTGGTCATGGGATCAAGGTCTCATCCAGTTTGGTCATGGTCATGGTCCTTCTATTTCCATTTTGGGTGGTCATTCTTGGTATGTGGTCACTTTCACTGTTTGTTCTGTTATCTGGGCGTCGATGCGGTGTTGTCACTCCTGCATATGGTGATTGTCACATTCTAGGGTAGTTCGTTGGGTAAATTACATGCGCTGTCGGTCCAGTTGACAGGGTGTCCGTGTTTGATTGTGATGTTCGTGGGAGCAAAGTCCCGTCCGATATCGTGGTACTTTGAGCTTTCTGGTACAGTTGACAAAGTAATGGCACTCATGAGAGCAGAGTCCCGTCCGATTAGTTGTAGTCAGGTCCTGCATCAAGCCTGGGGAGGTTGGGTCATTGCCCTTAGCCGGGTAAACAGCTCATGTGCAAAGCACGAGAGGGCCTTGTAGTGCTCCTCCTCATGTAATATAAGGTGCTCCCGTTCCTTCGGATTAAAGCGTATCTTTGTGATGAAATGACATCTGATGTCCTCAAAGAGGGGACAATCGTGCATTAGGTGTGACCATGTTTGGTTTTCTCCGCAGTGGCATAATGGGGAATCCCTGATGCCGAAAGTTGACAGCTTGGCATTAAAAGAGCCATGCCCTGTTAGAAGAAAGGTGGTGTACAGCCCCGGTGAGAACCAGTTTGGCTGTTCGGGATACACTTGGGTAATGTCCGGGATGAACTTCCGGGTTATCTCACCTTTAGTTGAGTCCGCCCATCGGGACTGCCAGGTTTGTTGAAGATATTTGGTTAGTCGTTTCTTTTCTGCGTTGCTGTTGTTGGTCGGGTCTGTGGTGAAGCCAATGCAAGTTACACTGTTCCCTCTTGATAGTTGATATAGCATGCCACAGAGGACAATCTCCAGGTCCAAGGGTAGGAAGTATGTTTCTTTGGATAGTGTCCAGCAGTCTTCTGTTGACCGCGGTTCCGGCCTTCCTGAACCAGATTGGCGATCCGTAGGTGATCGCTGGGATGAATATTGTTTTATAATACAGTGACAGGGTCTTCCTGTTGAGTCCCCAGTCCCTGCGAGATACTCTTGCTACAAGTGCTGCATAGTTCCTCAGTTTCTCTCTCAAGTAGGTGAGGTGTAAAGGACAGGTTTCCATCCAGGATAATACCTAGATACTTTATTTGCTTTGCTAGTTTAATGGTGGATCCCGCTATCTTTATTTGCGGTGGTCGTCTGATGTTTAGAGAGCCTTTTAGTAATACTGAGTTTGTCTTGGTTGGTGAAATCATTAACATATTTGTTTTTGCCCAATTCTGTAAGGTTTGTAGTGCTTGGTTTGCTTGTGTTTCAAGTCCCGTTCTGGAGTCCGCTTTCACCATTAAAATGAGATCATCAGCAAAGGCCTGACTGGCCACATTTCCCAGGTCCAGAGCCAAGAAGTCATCAAAAACCATGTTCCACATTAGTGGCCCCAGGACAGATCCCTGTGGGCAGCCCCTTCGGACGCTTTTAACAACTCTTCGGAAAGTTGTGACGACCTCAATTTTCCTATCCGACAGATATGCCCGGACACTGTTATACAAGTTTTCTGGGAGTGCTGCTTTCCGGAGTCTTCCAAGGACACTGGGCCACCAGACGGTGTCGAAGGCCCCAGCAAAATCCACTGCTATTACCAGAAAATACTTTTTGTTACTTTGGGTTGCCTTGGTTATGAGGTTTTGGACTGCTTCAATGGTCGAGAAGCCCGGTTTGAATCCATATTGCCTGGGTGATTCCAGGTTGGCGGTTTTGTAATGGTTCATGATCCTTTTGTGGAGCAGCCTTTCATAGAGTTTGCTTAGGGTAGAGAGTAGGGCTATGGGGCGATATGAGGCTGGTTGGTCCGGAGGTTTTGTTGGGTTTTTTAAGATAAGTTTTAGGTGTGCAGTCTTCCAACTTGTCGGGAAGTTCCCAGTTTCCAGGCATTGGTTGAAGAGATTAAGTATCAGGTTTGGTATCATCTCTGGTTCTATAAGATCCGGGCCGGGACATTTCCTGTTGCGCATTTGCAAGGCCGCACCCTGTAATTCATCGACTGTGAAGGGCGGTTCTATTTCTTGGGTTCTATACGTTTGGTTTGCCTGGCATATTACCTTTTGTTGTTCATTAAGGATATCTGGTGGTTCATGGATGATAGCACTAAGAATATTGGTAATCGATTCCTCCCACGTTTTGGTCAGGCTTCCATTGGGCATCCTCGTTACAGTGGATGCTACTCCCCTGGGGAGCTTGTTTGGGGTGATTTTATACACTACGCCCCAGGGGTTCTCGTTCCCTGTCTTGGAGACCAGGTTTTCCCAAGAGGCTCGCTTGTTCTTTTTAATTTTTTCTGTATAGGTGTTTCGCACTTCTTTGTATTGTTGCCGTAGTACTGCTACCTCTGTTAGTGGCCATGTTCTCCGTGCTCTTTGGAACTCTTTCCGTTTTGTCTGGACCTGTTTTCTCAATCTTTGTAATTCTGGAGTCCACCAGGGCATGTCCCCGACTAAGGGGGTTTTCCTCTTCACCGCTGTCTCTGCTGCTTCAGTTATGATACTGGTGATTTTCTCTTGGAGTGTATCTGGGTTTTTAATCTCACTGTCCACCGCCTGTGTGTCCAGTTCCTCCAGCGTTTTTTGCGCCTTGCTGGTCAGTTGTACTCTGAAGAGTTCCCCAGTCTGCCTTTTGGATTGCGAATCTGTTTGCCAATTGTCTGTTTGTAGTTATTTTTGTCATTGATCTTCTGATTTGGTAGGTGATTGTACGGTGATCCGATGTTGTCCAGGCATTTTGCACTGTCCAATCGGTCACGTGGGCTTCAATATTCCTCCTGGTCAGGGTGATATCAATCGTGGCTTTGATAAAGGACAGATTGTGGGTGCTCGATGAGCTGGTGCCTCGATTTCCCAAACGGCTGAAGTGGTGGGGGTCTTCGAGAGCCGCCGTTGTTAAAGTGTACCAGGACTGGCGTCAAAATGGTCAAACAACGATCCGACGGCAAAATTGCAAAGGTCAGCGAATGGTTGATGTTAGAGGTGAGCGCCGAGTCCGACGACGCGAACAGGCGCAGCAACGTTGAAGAGTTGACTACCAAAACAACATGGGCCAACCGGAACAATTTCTGGCATGACCGTGCGTCGCACGCTCGCACGTAAGTGTAAAGTAAAGTGTAAAGTGTGTTTAGGGTCTAACGGCACCAGGGGTTACCCCCATCTCCGTGTAGTCTACATTGTCGCGTGTTACAGAACACTGTAAAGGCCAGAGATTTAAAAGTGTATGGATATTGTTGGATGTAGTGTCGTGTACCGTTGTTCATCTGGCTATTTAGCCGCTGGACCCCTACTGAGGCCCAACGTTGCCCACACTTAGCCCCGTGGAGGCAAGCCAGGTACACCAGTATTTTTAAATAAGTACTCTGGCAGGTCCTGCCACCTAATTTCCTGGGATTTCAGTGGCTAGGACCAAAAAAAAAAAAAAAAAAAAAAAAAAATGGGGGGTGCGCTAGAGGTTGGGTCAGGCCAAGGAGTTTTAAGTTATACAGTGTGGAATTAAGAATTTTGGGTGTAGGGCTAGGATAATTTTGACATGGGATGAACGCTAGTTGGAAAGCTAGAGGGGGGGAGGGGAGACTAAAGGCTGGGGGGTGAGAGACAGAAGTATAGGGTCGATAGAGTAGATGACCCCAAAATCAGTGAGGCAGGCCCATGCCACACCAGAAGGAAAGGGGGGGTGGTGGGGAGGAGACAAGGGGACCTTCACCTCCTCCCCGCCAGGACAGGGGAGAAACAGGGCCGCGCAAGGGAGCACGGGTTCAGGATCGCCACGTGGCATTGGCAGCAATGCTGCGTGAAGTCATAGTTGGCAGAGTCCACTCCGAGAAGGTAAGATTCGAGTAGTGCAGTCCTGGGACAGACAGGTCCCGGCCGGGTGGTGAAGTCATTTCAGTAGTGAGCTGCATGAAGATGTATTTGGTAGAGTCAATCAGAGAGGATCAAATCCGAGTAGTGTCAATCCTGGGACAAAGAAGTCCCGTCCAGATAGTAGAGTCATTTCAGTGGTGAGTCAACTTGGTGGGAGGCGAAGCCGGAGCGGCAGTCATGGTAGATGAAGGTGATGTTGAGACTACATTGTAAAGGCACAATTATTGTGCAGGTTGAAAGTCTTCACGGGGATTGCAGTGTGCTGAAGCAAGTAGTGGTCTTAACACATGGCTGTTTAGGCCGTTTCATTGTCTGGTTGGGTCTGGTTCTGTGGTTGTGGTAGGGTTTTCCGCCTCGTGAAGAGGCCCTGAGCAAAGTTCGAAAAGGCTGTATAGGTATGGTGGTCTTCCAGGAGATGTTGCTCCTGATCTCTCGGGATGAAATGAATTTGTGTGATGAGAGAAGATCTGAGGTCATCATATAGTAGGCAGTCATGCATCAAGTGGTTCCAGGTTTCCTGGGCACCACAGGTGCAAAGGGGGCTGTCGGAAAGTCCAAGAAGGTTCAGTTTGCTGCGAAAGGCACCATGCCCTGTTAGGAAGTACGTGGTTAGAAGGCCTGGGGAGAACCAGGATGGTGATTTGGGATATACTTTGCATATGTCTGGTATAAATTTGCGGGTGATGGCACCTTTGGTGGATTCAGACCATCTGGCTTGCCAGGTCTGTTGTAAGTAGGTTAGGAGTCTGCTTTTTTCGCTGGAATAGGTGTTAGCAGGATCCGTGGTAAAATCAATAAAGGTGGTAGACTTTCCTCTGCTGAGTTGATACATCATCCCCACATGGGCCACCTCAAGGTCTAGGGGCAGTACACCGGCGAGGACTTGTAGGGCGTGCGTGCTGGAGGTGCAACATGCTCTGGTTATCGTAAGGAGAATTGGCCGTTGAATGATGTTCAGCTTTCTTCGTCCTACCACAGTGGAGGCTTTGGTGAACCATATGCCAGAACCGTAGGTGATAGCTGGTATGAATATGGCTTTATACAGTAAGGCTAGAGTGCGTTTTTTGAGCCCCCAATCTCGGCGGGTAACCCTGGCAACCAGTGCAATGTAATTTCTAATTTTCTTTTGTAGATAGTTGAGATGTGGGAGAAA
Organism: Mastigoproctus giganteus; assembly: GCF_048544385.1. Classification (NCBI taxonomy): domain Eukaryota; kingdom Metazoa; phylum Arthropoda; class Arachnida; order Uropygi; family Thelyphonidae; genus Mastigoproctus; species Mastigoproctus giganteus. The sequence continues at coordinate 215,174,106 of NC_143583.1, forward strand.
TGTTAGTTTGCTGTCGATGATAATGCCAAGGAGTTTCAGCTGAGTAACAAGCTTGATGGTTGTGCCATGTATCTTGATTTGAGGCGGCCTCTGCGGATCAAGATAGCCCTTCAGGAGAATGGATTGAGTTTTTGTGGATGAGATGGTCAGATGGTTTTTCCGGACCCACGCTTGAAGGGTGGTAAGAGCTCTGTTGGCAGATACTTCAAGCTGAGCCCTGGAGTCCCCTGCCAGGATCAGGGAGAGATCATCAGCATATGCCAAGGTCTGGACATCGCCTAAGTCAGTACTGAGAAGCTCGTCGAGTACAGAGTTCCAGAAAAGGGGGCCCAGGACAGAGCCCTGAGGGCAACCTCGGTGGACACGACGTTCCACGCTGGAGAAGGGAGCCTGAACCACAATGCTCCTGTCACTGAGATAGTTGGCAATGCAGTTGTAGAGATTTCCTGGGAGCTCAGCGCGTCTCAGCCGTCCGAGGACGCTAGGCCACCATAAGGTGTCGAACGCCCCAGCAAAGTCGATCGAGATGACAAGGAGGTACTTCTGGGTGCAGTTCCTGGCAGCATTTGTAATAGCCTCCAGCGCATCGATCGTAGACATGCCCGGTTTGAATCCAAATTGATTTCGTGCTGGTAGCTGTGCAGTATTGTAATGGTTTTCCAGTCTCCGTCTAAGGAGCTGCTGAAAAACCTTACTCAGCACAGGAAGGAGAGCAATAGGCCTGTACGAGTCAGGGCGATCATACGGTTTAGTTGGATTTTTGAGTATGAGCCGAATGGACGCAGTTTTCCAATCAGTTGGGAACCATCCCTTTAGCAGGCAATGGTTGAAGAGGTTTAGCAGGGTTTCTGGAGCGAATTCAGCAACTTTTTTAATTATTTCGGGCTCGAGCATGTCCAGGCCTGGTGACTTGTTATTTCTCAGTCTCCCAATGGCCATAGAGAGATCCTCGACGTTGAAAGGCTCTTCCACGAGTGTTGAGTTATAGTTGTTATTGTCGAGGCAAAGCTGCTGTTGTTCTGGTGAGTTGTCATCTGGTGGCTGCTTGAAAGAGTAATCAAGTATGTTTGAAATTGAATGCTGCCAGGTGGAGGTCATGTGGCCTTGTGGGGTGATTGTGGAGCGAATAACTTCTCCCCTTGGCAGTTTGTTTGTTGTTACCTTGAACACGACACCCCAGGGGTCAGAGTTACCAACTGTTGATACCAGGTGCTCCCAGGACAGTCTTTTACGCTGCCTGATCATCGCGTTGTAGGCGTTTCGAGTTTCTCTGTACTCCTGCCGGAGGTATTCAATTTCTGCAGGGGGCCAGGATCGCCTGGCTCGTTGGAATGCACGCCTCTTTTGGTTTACTTCACGTCTGAGGGCCTGAAGCTCTCCTGACCACCAGGGGACTGCTCCAGGGATGGGATTTTTCCGTTTTATTGCTGTGTTTGCAGCGTTCGTAATTATGTCCGTGACCTTGCGCTGATGGGAGTCTGGATGCTGAACTTGCACATTCTCGGTTTGTAAGTGCAATATCCCATTGATGAGTGTTTCTTTAAACAGGTTCCAGTCAGCTTTGTTCAAAGCGTATCTGTGTTGCTTCTGTCTGATAATTGTGGACGGAGTAATCGATCTGTACATGTTGAAAGTTATGGCCCGATGGTCTGAGGTGGACCAGCCCTCCCGTACGGTCCAATCCGACAGAAATCTAGCAAAGGACTTAGTGGAGAGAGTCACGTCAATCGCAGATTCCCAAAGTGAGCTGGAAAACGTCGGCAGGCTGTTGGGCCTATTTATGACTTCCAGACCACTATTGGCCAGGAACTCCTCCAACCGCTGTCCATTTGCAGCACTTCTACGCCCTGGGGTCTCACTGTGCCAGAGGGCAGAGCGGCAATTTACGTCAGCACAAATGACAATCTTTGCACCCGCCAGTTCTGTTAAGACATGTTGTAGGTACTGGACTGCAGGTAGAATGTCCTCTCCCGGCCTGCAGTACAGAGAAACGGCATAGAAGTCGCCCAGAGAGGAGATGATGTGGGCACAGGCGGCCCATGGAGAACAGAGATGAGATATCTGCATCACAGTCAAGTGAGGATTCCTCACAGCGATCGCCGCCCAGGGTGTCACACCAGGAGCCTGGACAATTTTGTAGGACAAAGGGTATCCCCTTATTTTGTTTGAATGAGTGTAGGGTTCTTGTATTAAGAGAATATCGATGTTTTCCTCATCTGCCTTCTGTCGGAGTTGTGCCACAACGGCCTTTGCCCGCTGCGCGTTTATTTGCAGGAATTTTATCTTGTTGCTGTTATACTGTTTATGCAGTGTCCCCATAATTTATTCGTTGTTGGAGCGTGCTCTTGGCCTTGATGTAGACAGGGCATTTATTATCCCGAAGTGAGTGGGCATGAGGTAGTTTCTGGCTTTAACAGTTAGCACAGATTGGTTCATTGGCCTTGTTCGGGCAGGTTTCATAGCTGTGGCCTTTATCGGCACAGTGACCACAGGTCTGTTCTGTCTGGGTGCACGTGTGGGTCGTGTGACCGAAACGACAGCATCTGAAGCATTTTGGGACAGCTACATGCTCCTTGTAGCGGTGAGAGCCCCAATTTATGTACACTCGATTGTGGTGGGTCAGTATGTGCCAGGCTGTTGGTGCCAGTTCTACAACCCAGTTGAAGGAAGTGCCACTTCTAGACTTTGTTTGGTACTTTGGCTTTATTAGGTTAGCTGGGTTCTCTTTTGGGAGTGCATGTTGGAGGTTGCGCCTGTACAATTCATCTCGTATGTTGTTGGGGTCCAGGCCCTTGTCGATGTCATAAATTACTATTGAGGGTGCCTTTTTCCTTGGGGGCTCAGCTAGAAGGCCCAGGGTAGGTATCTTAGCATTTGTTAATATCATATCAGCATCGTCCTTCGAGTCAGTTTCTATGATGATGCCAGTATTTCGGGTCTTTCGAATGGATTTTATTTTAGTGTTTCTCAGGTCATCAGTAAGGGAAGCGATTACAGTCTTCTTAATCTCCTCGCTTGTTTTTGGTGCATTGGCTGTGGCCGGCTTGAGAACTACCAGGTGTGGTGTTGGTAGTAATGTCTTTCTTTTTGGTGGCGGGTCCGTTCTCGTATTTGGCTTTGTGTTCCTCAGCGCATCAGCAAAAGTTGGGGCGCGCTGTAGCATTTGTGTGCCCCTACATTCGAGGTATGCCTCGAGTTTGGCCTCATTCCTCTCAGAAGCAAGGTGAACGTTGCGCAGGATGGTTTCAAGCTTTGCCCAGATACCAACAATCTCGCCCCGAAGGGTTGAGGTAATGCGGCTGGAAGACTCTTTTAGTTTATTTTCTAGTTCAACTCGCAGGGCCAATACCTGCTCATTAACGGTGCCCTCTGGAAGAGTTGGGTCGATGTTAGTCGACTCTTGCTGTTTTGTCGTCTTTTCGCGGTTGTCTTGTATGGGGCCCTGGGATCCCTGGGGCTCTTGAGGCTCACTTTGCGAGCGGGTTTCCCTGTCCGATTGGGGAACTACCCGTTTTCTATGTTTCTTTTTGGATACCGGTGTCAGCCGGACATCCTCAAAATTATCCGTGATTTCAATGTCAGGTTGGTCACTTTTTGTATTATCAGTGGTTTGTTGAGCGCTCGATGAACAAATCAATTCAGTGGGATTTGTACTGGGTGTATCCATTATTCTCAGATTAGTTGGGAATATTCGGATAACAGATTATTGCTGCACAGTTTGATAGAGGTTGAGGAATGACGAAGTTTGGTGCCAACCACAGGTTTGTGGCTAAATTTGAAGCCAGATAGTGCACGGATGTCGATTTGGGCTATCCCCCACTGTAACGTGAGGGGGGGGGGACGCACAGCCGTAAGATAGCCTTGGAGAACCTGTGCTACTTTCTTCTAGCGTTTTCGCAGCCGCAGAAGCTTATGGTAAAGTCTGTTTTTCCACTATACAAGCAGGAACGAAAGTAAAAGCTGTCCATGGTAAGTCTATTGCAGCGGGGGGGGGGTCACTGAAATCATGATTTCACCGAAAATTGTTCCCTAACATAGTTTGAAGATATTGGACGTTATCACAGTTCAAGGTTTCACAGGTGGAATTGCCGTCCCCAATCAAGGTCACAGCTGAAGGGGTAGATAATTCACTAATCCCTGCGCCGGAGGGGAGTGCTACACATTTCTCCCAAGTCTAGTGCAGGGTATTTGCGTGGCAACCACAGTATAATTGGTGCCTCTCTATAGCCCTGCTGTCAGCCGCATGGTGACCAGTACGGTCTGGCAACAAAGGATATAGATAAAAAACGCAAATAATCTGCAAAGTTCCCGTTAAATAATCAAAAGTTTCTCACCCTGAGATCCACTGTAGTAGTTATACTAAGGAGTAAACTTTTCAAAAACTAGTAGACACTGTTACCACATATTAGTGAACAAGATCCAGGAGCGCGGAGAACGTGCGTCCACACTAGACGGCGGCCATACTGTAGTCCGACGCTCGCACGTATGGGTTATACCAGCAAACGATCCCTACGGTGCCTACCGGGCTAGCCGGGTGGGTAAAGTGCCTGCCTGGCAACCCAAAGGTCGCGGGTTCGAATCCCGCCTCGAGCTTGGATCAAAGCACTGCAAAAACCTTCGGAGGTGCATTATGGCCACAGAAGCCGATGCGCCAACAACTACCAAAAAAAAAAAAAAAAAAAAGATCCCTACGGCATCCTCTCCTAACCAAGGTTCATCGGCGTAAAAGACTTGCCTGGTGTAAAGAGCATGCAAGTTGGACGTTAGAAGACTGGAAGAAGGTGTGCTGGTCAGATGGGTCACGTTATTTACTCCACGCTGTGGATGGTTGTGTACAGATTTGGCGTCAACAACATGAGGCTTTTGATCCATCATGCATGATATCAAAAGTGCAGGCCGGTGGACGCGGTTGTACAGTGCAGGGCATGTTTCACTGGCAGGAACTTGGACCCCTGGTTCATGTGGAACTACGTATCACTGGTCTCCGCTATCGTCAACTGCTTGCTGACTGTATACACCCCGCTATGTTACACTTTTTCCCGAATGGCGATGGTGTCTTCCAAGATGACAATGCGCCGAGCCATCGGGCACCTGTTGTGCAGGAATGGTTTGAAGAACACAGTTCTGATTTCCAGCATATCGATTGGCCTCGGAACTCGACCCCCCTCCCGATACCAATCCCATAGAGCACTTGTGGGGCACGATGGAAAGGCATTTCAGGCATCTGGATAAACCAATCACCTCCATACCTGCATTGGTGGCCGCATTACACACAGCTTGGTTGGCCATATCTCCCGAACGCTTTCGACATCTTATTGATGTCGGAAGCGCCCGTTTATGATGTAAGTCTTGTTGCATAAGTGCCACGTCGGATAGCTGCTGTACCGAGGGCAAGAGGACCTACGAAGTATTAGGTAGGTGTCATAATTCAGTGATCACTCAGCGTATAGTTATTTACAAGAGGTAAAATCCACTTAAAGCTTATGATACAAATTAACTTTATTATACCTAATTACTTATAGCAGTGTCATTTGTGTTGACCAGAATAGCACGCCTACGCTGGAAAGTGTTCATGGCGAAAGTCTGTAAAGACCGATAAGAGCTGGCATCCTGAATAAGTAGATATTCATTGCGCGGAGCAAAACGTTCGGCAACGATCTGTTTATTGAGGATCTTAATTCGTCCCTAAAGTCTTCGTACAAAGGACAATGATACAATACGTGTTTCCACCTCTCGCTCTCTCCACAGCTACATAAGTCCGTTCTGGAAAGTCTGAATTGAAAGTTTCTGGTTCAAGAATTCATGGCCCGTTTATGATGTAAGACGAGTGGATGTCAAGAGAAAACCAACAATTGCGCTTCTTATTAATATGAAAGGAAACCTCAGGATCAAATGTTCTTTTAACCAGCTGTAGTACACGGTGTGCAAAACTTAAGGACCAACTATATTTCTAAAGGTTACAACCACAAAATCAAACGAAACAGCCTGTGGCGATTTGCATAACTGTTGCCGTTCAGTAGAAAGCTGGTGCAAATTTGAATCGTGATGAGGGGGTTCACACAATCCGATAAAAGCAGCAGTTCAGCAGTTAAGTGCAAATTACCAAATGGTGACCACGATTGTTACAGACGTTCCATTTCATACAGTGCTACAGACAACGATGTGGCCAGTGGACAACATCTCGACGACTTTACCCGGGGTCGAATAATTGGGAAGCTCTAAGTGCGAGGAATGTTGCTGCAGAGTTCGGTATCGCCCATAGCCTCGTCTCACGTGTGTGGTCGACCTTCAGAACGACAGGTACAGCTGTTCGAAGGACCAGTGGTGGTTTGTCCACGAAAAATAACGTCCAAAGATCACCCTATATATACTCCTACCGGCCAAGCCGGACCGATACCAGACAGCGGGATCCATTGCAAATCAGCTGCGCAGAAGGCAGAATATCGCGGTTTACTGTGGCCAAGCGACTCCACAAAGGTGGACTGTAGATTTATAAGTTTATTTGCATATGTAAGCAAATAAATAGCAACGTTATAAAATAACAGTGAATGCAAACATGTTAGTCTCTATTCTGGACAGAACCACCGGTCACAAAGCATAAAGAACATAACCTGATTAATAAGAGTAGTTACATTTGAATTCTTTTGAGACGCATTATTTGATTGTCGATCCATGGTGTGTGATACTTTTAATTTAGGACGTTCTTGCCCAACCCTTTTAGTAATAAATGACTGCAACAAAATCCTTCTTACATTTACCAATATGCTTCAAAATTCATCAGTAGTTATTTGAGAAATGTGGTTGATCCTATATAAAGTTCTGAACTTAACAGAATAATCATCTGATAGTAATTGGCTTCTAGTTGAATCATTTTTTGTCTTGCCCACATTGCTTATATACAAAATCTATTTCTTTTTGATTAAAAAATTACTGTTCAAAGTTTTCTGCTTCAAACTTCGTCATTATTGACGTTGTCCTGCACCATTCAGAACCTTCCACTGTAATATTAATTTTCATAGTCATTCTGAGGGTTCCCAAATAAATTCAACATCACATTTTCTATACATAATAGATAATCTCAGGTTGTTAACTGGATGTGTCTGAATAACGTGTAGCTTTTCACATGTAAAATGAAGGGCTAAAGGCAGGAAATAATAGGTTACTATTACGATTGCTAACGTCAACCGAAAAAACAAACACGGAAGTAAAAACAACTTTCTTTGCAATACTTTGCCTGACTGCCAGTACGTTGTGTCCCTTTATCACCTGCCCATCGGAGACAACGTTTAGAGTTGTCATCGAACACAAAGAATGGACAGCAGCACAATGGGGTAAGGTGTGCTTTACTGATGAGAGTAGATTCAGTCTCAGCAGCGATTCTGGACGTCATCTAATCTGGCGAAAGGTTGTCACACGGTATAACACCGCAAACGTCACTGAAAGGGATCGATATGGCGGTCGAGATGTTCTCGTCTGGGGAGGCGTTATCTTGGATGGACGTACAGAACTCCAGATACTAGAAGGCGGTACTGTAACTGGTGCACGCTAGAGTACTGAGGTAATCCTTCCCCCTGTGCGTCTGTTCCGAGGTACCACTGGTCCCGAGTTCGTGTTTATGGATGATAACACCACATCCCATTGCACTGCTGCTGTTGATATGCTTTTGGAAAGTGGTGTTTTATTTCAATGTGAAAATTCCACCGCTATTTAATTTTATCCTTTTCCTCTCAGTAACGTACATTTTTCAATCAGAGATAGTTAATTCCCAACCTCCTAACCCATACCTTTGCAATCTCTTTCCACATGGACGCCACTCATCTATTCATTATAGACGAGTATCTCGTCTTCGGACTCTTTCGAGAAGCCCGGAGTCTTTTCTCAAATGCAGCATCCAAAACTGATCGCATGTATTTCAAGTGCGATCCACCATTGAATTGTATGCCGGAACTGTGACCTCCTTTTGTGTAGACACAAAACGAACGGAAATGATTGGAAAAAACCGTTCTCCTTGTTGGTTTCCTGACTGTATGCTGACCTTGTGTCTCGCTGTATCAAAACGCCACAGCCTCTTTCCTCATTTACACCTTTAAGCTCTATTCAAACCAGTGTACAAGTTTTTTTTCTCGGGTTATTCCCACTCCTTACACCAATATTAAAGTCCTGCCAGTTCTCAACCCTGCTCAAATCGTTCTAAACATGGTCAGCCTGATTTGCACTGTTAATAGTCCTTCTATCCCATATATCCCTGCAGATTTCAACATCGTACCATATGTACCCTCTTCTGTATAATATTCAAATGGTGAAAGGCTTAAATAGAACAAACCCTCTGCCACTATCGGGCAGACGAACCACAAACGTCCCTCTCCAATTTTCCCCACTTCAATTTGTTCTCAACATCATTTGTAGACTGGCATCAAACCAAAGTCTTTTCCACATGGCGTGACAGAACGGCAACACAATTCCACCCCACCTTACACAAGAGGACTGTGCTAAAGGGGAACGCAAATACAATATTCAACGCATGCGGTTACATGTAGATTTGGACAATGCCCAGAGCATGCTTCTTTCTAAAGTTTACGTTAGACTACGTTACTGCAGTATACCATAACAGGACCGACATTAAGGGTGAGCAAAACGTACGATCCTCATAGTCACCAAACTACAAAGAAGCTGCTGTCTACTTTCAGAAGACGTACCAGGAGTTTGGAGAAGATCCAAGTCGCGATTTAATGTGAATTTATTTAGATGTGCGGAATGAAAAATCGAAAAAAACTCACGAGAAGGTAGCCTTAATTCCTACTCCTGTGAATGGCTTACTACAGTCCCGATTGAAGAGAACTTCAATAATTCCTCAAATAACTGTTGCACATGGAACACTATTGTACAAATACTACTGGAGCATTATAGTATTAAGGGTAAGTTGCTACAATGTATAAAAAAGGGTGGTTGAGTGGGATAAGACAGAGTGGTAATTGATAGACGCTGCTTTTCGTGGAGTAATGTTATTAGGGGAGTGACACAGGGTTCGGTTTTGGGCACACCGTTGTTTTGTATAAGAATCAATGAAGGTATATCAGGTTTAGTTTGCAGACGATGCAAAGGTTGGTAGGGTTGTTAATCACGGTAATTGCAGTATGTTACTACAACAGGACCGATGCAACTTACAAAATTTATTTCTCTAGGTTGCTCAAAAATAGGCATTTTCTTGTATCCCTTTGGTTTTTCATAGGAATTTTTATTTTAAACGATAGGGACTGAAGAGAATAGTCAGGAACAGAATTTTCTTCTATACATGTGTGTGATATTTAGAAACTGCACCGTAAAAATAAGAATTTTTTTTTTTTTGCACGGAACAGAGAACATCTTTAAACCAAATAAATGAAAAATTTAGTATAAAGAATAGGAGGGTAAGGAATACTGGATACCACTCCAGAAAACAGCGTTTTTCCAGCAACCTATAGAATTACAAAAGTCATGTTTCAGGTTGCTCAGAAATGGGCCTTCCTTGTTTCCCTTCAATTTTTCAAAGAAATTATTTTAAACGATAAGGAATGAAGAGTGCAGTCAGAAACCCTCTTTTATTCTCAACATTTGCGTGATATTTAGAAACAGCACCGGAAAAAGTGGAAAAATCCAGGTTTTGTTGCCCGGAAAAGAGAAAATCTTAAAATTATATAAATGAAAAATTTAGTATTAAAGAATGCGATTGTAAGGACTACTGGACACCACTGACTTCCTTCATTTATCTCGCTTTGTTCGAAAAAACGGACAGCAACCTATAGAATTTGTACAAATGTTAGTTCTTTAGGTTGCTCAGAAATGGGCCTTTTCTTGTTTCCCTGTAATTTTTTAAAGAAATTTTTATTTTAAACGATAAGGAATGAAGAGTATAGTCAGAAGCCCTCTTTTATTCTTAACATTTGCGTGATATTTAGAAACAGCACCGGAAAAACAGGAAAAATCCAGCTTTTGTTGCCAGGAAAAGAGAGAATCTTAAAACTATATAAATGAAAAATTTAGTATAAAGAATGGGATTGTAAGGAATACTGGACACAACTGACTTTATTCCTTTATCTCGCTTTGTTCAAGAAAACGGCGTTTTCCCAGCAACCTCTAGAATTACAAAAGTTAGTTCTTTAGGTTGCTCGGAATAGCATTTCAATTTACGGCAACTGGCACGGTCGCGTAGCCTATATTTTTACGTAAATGTTCAGCGGCGTCTTGATAGGTACGTCTGCCGCGAATTCAGTGAGCAACGCGGCTAGCACGCCGGGTGCAATTCGCGAGGCTCTCAATCATAGCAGAGATAAGAAAAACAAATGCGGGGCAAACACCAACGCGACATTGCTGTTTTTTTAACCGTACTAATGTGCGAAGTTACCGGACGACCTTCTCGTGAAGCGGAAGACTGCGGCTAACCTTGTAAGGGTTGCGGGTTGTTTTTTACCGAAGATCGAGGATATGATTCTATATACCTTCGCACTCGTATATATGAGGGGAGTGGTTCCTTCGGGAACGGGGGAAGTGTTACGCAAGAACGCAGTTTGGGCATGATGAGTGCGATGCACAGCCCGCAATGTCAGTTATGTTTATCGTTTCCTCTAGTGCTCCCCGTTCCGTTCGCGAAGTAGTGCCCGTTGGTCTACACAGCTGACCCTTGCAGTGGCTAGCCAGATGGGCTGGCACTGTGGTAACTGGGTTCAAATTTCAAATTAATGAGTTTGCTGCAAATTCCTGTTCCCTGCATGCGGTTGTGTGCGGGGAAAGGATACTAGTTTCAGGAATCTTTGCCCAACCTATTGAAACCAGCCGAACCTCGCTGAGATGAAGTGCTTGTGGGGGCTTGACTCTAGTCTGTTAAGTTGAAGAGACATGAAAGGTACAGTTTAATTAAGTGGGAGGTCGTCTGGCGGCCGCCAGTGAAAGACCACTACTTTCAATGTTTCTTCAAACTGTGTTGAGGGGGAGACGAATGCATCGGGCAGTCCATTGGGCAAGGCTCTGAATGGGTGTTTTAGTTCTACCCCGATTCTAGTTCAGATTGTGTGTTAGGCATTCAGTCGCCTGTGAAACAGATGTACTGTGGTTAGCACTGTGTGGACAGAAACTTCATATAGAAGTAAAATGGAGAAAGCTAGCCAGAAACAGCCGCGAAAGAGGAATAATGCGGACTCCTAGTTTTTAGGACTTTTAAAGTAAGAGGTGTCAAGTAGAGTCCTTGCAGGGGCTTTTGGCAACTGTGCGTGAGTCGTGCGGTTGCCACTAAGAACATCCTGAACTTTGGCTTTAAGACGTAAAGCTAGAGGGGGCAAGAAGACGTCTTGCCGAGTTACTGGCTTACGGTGACCTAGCGTAGTAGCGACGTCACCTTGTGTTCCAATGATGGAATCAAGAACGACCTCAAGGCCTTTGGCTACAAAGCTACAGGCAAGGAGAGGTCTTTCCAGGATACTGGAATCAATTACCACCGGATCCCTTGAGCAAGGTGAAGGTGGAAACCGCCCTAAGAAAGATTTATTTTGACGTACGATGATTAATCGTTGCGATAACACTCCTGGTCAGAAAAGAAGAGCAGGTTTAACGTGTTTGGGATGATGACTGAACGCCTTTAGGTCACGAATTCCCTTGATGCAATCGTTGCAGTAGTAATTCTGTTGAGGATGGCAGGTCTGGATAATTGATCCAGAGGGCTTCTGACTGAACGCCTTTAAGTCAGAATCCCATCTACTGCAACGATGCCGATCCTGCGTTGCGTACTGGAAGGCCTTCCAAAAGAGGGAGTTGCATTCGTACTTTCATGGTACGAGGCAAATGGAAGGAGCCACCAGAATGACATCACGGCAGCCGTTGAGACCATGCGGCTGCTGCTTTTATGATCATGCCATTCAGGTGTAGTGTGCAGGCAGAATTCGTCTGAAGACGGTGGTGGTCTGGGAATCTCGCGGAGAAGAGCGGTGACAATACTGCACTCTGCAGGGGATTCCTCTGACCAGGGATTTGTTCGCTGAACAGGCGGAGAAATCCCCGTATTTAGAGCATTTCTGTCCCCTCCTCCGATGTCCATTTTCTTTAATCTTTGGATTATTGATGAGGGAAGTGATTCTGGAGTGGGATGAGCATTCCATTTTTTTGTGAGTGTGAGCATTTCCGTGCCCTCCTCCGATCGTCGCATTCTCCATCCTTTGAATTCTCGGTGAGTGAAAGTTGATATCCTGTTCAACCTTCCATTATTTTCTAGGAACGAGCATTTCCGTGTCCTCCTCCGATCGATCGGTATTTTCTTTACTCTTTGGATTCTGCTTGAGCGAAATGATGGGCTATGGGGATCTTCAATTTTTATCTGAGAATTAGCATTTCCGTGCCTTTCCCCGATCGCCATATTCTCCGTCTTTAGAATTCTCTATTAGTGAAATGAGGTGCCATCCAGTTGAACATTCCATCTTATTTGGAAGTGAGCATTTCTATACCCTTATTGAGTAAATTAATCTACTTCAGTGTGATGAATTCTAGATATTGAGCAGAGAGACAAGATGCTCGCAGTTTCTTTTTTTCCCGAATTTGGAGAAATATCACATGAGAAGTGAGGACAAAGACTCGGGTGTCAAGAGAACTGCGAGAAAAGGGGGAGAATATGCCAATCTAATAGTGTGAAGACACCAGCACCAACGTGGGCAACTTGCGGTTGAGAAAAGCGATGCAGCGATTACAAGGTAGCAGTATTAAGTAGAGGGGGTCAATCGATTCTTTAAGAAATTTGCACAATGTGAAGTTTGTCTGTTATTCATGGGCTATGAGCTTATCCAGAGAGAGAAAGAGAGAGGGGGCGGGCGGGCGAAATAAGCGTTTTATTACTATGCGATTAACGGGGATGATTGTGGAGTTGTGGGGGGGGGGGTATGAAGCCGGGACAGAGAGGAGTTCAGAATAGAAAACAGAGAACATATGCTTTGGAATCTGTAAGGAGATGTAAATAATTATATACCTTCTAATTAGGGAGAATCGTGAAATTTAATAGAGATGTTTGTGCAAATGCGTAGCGGGTCTTGTAAATAGGATGTTTCCATGTTTTTGTTATTTCAGGTATGCGTGATCGAATCCAGACAGTTTGAACACAAAATCGTACTTTCACGGCACTTAAGGAAAAAGCTTCGCTCATTTTCTTCGCCGAATTCTCTTTCATATAGATGACGACGTCCACATGGCTTTTGAAAGGTCACGATCCTCTGAAATAAATTTTCTTCCATGATAGGAGCAGTCACAATCAGAGGGTAATCGCGTTTATATTTAAAATGGCAATCTGAAGACCGGCCCGACAAGGAAGGTGAATAGGGGTTCTACAGTAAAAGTGCCAGTAATTCTTCAAAGGAGTGCGGGGTCCCCTTGATATTACATTTTTATTTAATTAAATTAGTTTTTAATAATGGGCAAAAAATTCTGCAATGTTTAAATCTACATATAGGCACACACAAATGCAGGGGGAAGTGTCAAGCAAGCACTTTGTACCGAGTTACGCGTTAGCTCTCGATGTCCCTATCTAAAGATATAAAATCATTCACTAAACTCTAAACGTGTCTGGTGAATCTTTACCAGACATGGAATAGAAAAGAATTTTTAATCGCACTATAAGATATACAATTAATCTAATCACGTCATGGTAGTGGTGCCAGGGATTTAAAAACATTTATATCTTTGAATACAGTCGACTTTTCAAGAACATTTATTACCAAATTAAATCATCGTTCCCTTTATTGACTAAAATCCCTACCTAAGGGATTTTAGTCCTTTTTACCAAATTAAAGATATGAGTAAATATTACTGGTCAGTTAAATAATATGAATAGTGAATTCACAAATATCACAAAACAGACTCGAAACCTTCATCTCGGTCTGCCTTGCAATACAGACTCGTAATTGTAAATTATGTACGTATGGGGAATTAATGAGATCAGCTTAAATGGTATCATCTACTAGGCCACCTGCCAAGTTTTGAAACGTACTGCCAGAAGATAGGGCGGATGGTACTTATCTCCCCCTCCTTACAGATTGCAATCCCTCTTCAGAGCTAAGCATTATGTAAAAAAATTTGGAATAAATGTCCATGCCTATACAATAAATCGCACGAAAAACATTGAAAATCCAAAAAATTCACCGCATTATGGAATTTTAATATAACACAATAGCAGTTTCCTATTCTATTTAATAAAAAAACATCCATGCCCAACCAACAAAAGTGAGGGGACATATAATCCTCTATCGAGTCTAGCTAGACCGATCACAATTTGAATAAATATACCACAGGCAACGAATCTGCATTAATGTGAGCCTCGGAGATATGAGACGTTCCGTAACCTAATCTAGTTTCGGCAAGTGCTGTGGCATCGGATGATGTTTAAAACCGTTTGACTTCGATAGAGCCGGAATCACTTTGTTCTTCAGAGAGCCACGACAGTTGCTAAAGGCCGACATTTGACTTACACCCTCATTTGGAAATTCAGTTTGAAGAAGATCTCGAGCTATCACAATCTTCACCTCGTTCTTAAACCAAAGCTGATCGCACACAGAACAGACTGAACTGCAATCATTATCGAGGAATGTACGTTTAAACTGCGTGTGGATGCTTCGGTGTCTCTTAAAATCCTGTTGCTGCTCCCGCTGTGTGTTACGCCCACTACGTGTTAAAAGATTTCCTGGAGTACTTGTAGCAGTCGGTATTGGCTTCTTCCCTTCTCGATTACGACTGGGCTTCGAGGACTCTTCATCGTTTTCATTTGCAGGATCAACTTCCATGACTCTTTCTTCCAAATTCGCTTCTAACATTTCTGGGAAGATATAAGGCTCTGAAGATGTGAATGGAACTTCTCCGGCTTCTTTTTCACTCCATCGCAAGCTGTAATTTCTTCCGCTGTCGATATAGCTTAGATCTTTCCTTTGTACTCAATGTAGGTGGTTTCCGTGGTTGCACTGTAAGTATACGTGCTCTTTACGTCTTATAACGCTCACTACAGTGGACCCCCGCTTTGCGATTGGTTCACTATAATATTTAAGACAATTTGGGATTCCCATCAGGATATTGTCTTTTAAATTAACTTGTTGCTATTCAGCTATCAAGACTATATAATCTATTCTTTGACTTGGCTTGAAGGCTGTCTTCTCTCCACGATTGGACATAAACAATGAATGTGGATATAAATGAAAAGAGAGGTGAGTATACGATTCATACGAAATCCTCTATCCAATCGGGGGGAGCACCCATTACGTCTCACAGTGAATACTGAATTGGATATGGAATGTAAGCAAGCTACGATTAATACTTCTAGCTCTTTGGATATTCGGAAGGGAAACCCTGAACCAGATGAATTTGTTCGCCTATCCCAGAAAAAGAAAAGGAAAATAATTCGGAGACAGTAAAGTTCAAAATCCTATCAAGAATCACTTGCCCTTACTTCCAGATTCTATTGATGGGAGTTGCACTGATTGTCAGAGGTTGTCTTCCTAAAAGCATTAGAAGATGACTTAGAAGAAGACAGTCCTACTGCTGCTCCTGAGACCGTTATTCGAACGAGACAGAGTACTAGGATCAAACATGAAAAAGAAAAGCTTAGTGGACGGACCAATCGACTTCTAGGGTAGGATGAGAAAAAGGATGATGTTCTTGCAATGTCCAAGGTTAAAAGGGGTATTGAAAATGATTTGGTGAATTTTAGCACATGAAAACAGGGAATTCTCTATAGAAGTTATTCTGATGATGATCTTCCTTATATACTTAACCTCTTCATCTGTGCAAAAGGTCGTTACACCAGATAGAAAAAGGAAGCAACCACTGGTCAAGGTACAAGGTTAGGCAACCTCCTATCACTCTTTATCAAAAGACCGCAATAGTTTAATTGGGGAAGATCCCTGCAGAGAATCTCCCCATCACATGGAATCTTATACAAGAAAGATCTCTGCAGAAGACCCTTCAGATTTCTCTTCTGTATACGACATTCCCTGCCCTTTGAAACAAGAATTAATGACGTATCTTTCGCAGGATTCCAGCAAGGTAATGAAGGCTGCAATGAGTTTTGTGCTAGAGAATTGGTCTGAGATGGGCACAATCTCTACGGCTCTTCTCATTAAAAACGATAAGTTTACCTTATATCAGATGAGCTACACAAGAGGATCGAGGCTTCTGATCGTTAGCCAATATTCTTTCGGATCTGAACTTTAAATCTGCGAGGCCTTCTTATGCAATTAAGGGTAACCAAAATCCAGAAATTGTCCGTGCCTCTGTTAGAGGATCCGTGCATTCTGGGATAATTGATAGTTCTGAAAGTTCACGGCAGGTTCTCGAGAAAAATACCATTCCACAACCTGTCCTTATTTTAACAGAGCTACTGACAGTACAATGGAAAGAAGTAATGCAGTTAAAAAGGCTATTGCGCAAACCCTGAAATAGGACTTCAAGTCTATCAAAGTCAAATCACTATGTACAATCAGAAACATGGGTGTTGTGGTGGAAACAACCTTTAAAAAAGACTTTGATAAGTTGCTTTTCTCTGAGGTATTAAGTAAACAGGGTATTACAGTAGAACAGAGAAGAATTAATAATCCATTAATACTAATATATGATATCTCTAAAGAACTCAATAAAGATGATATTTTTGACGATCTATTCTACAAGAATTTCAAAGACTAGGTATACGCTTGATGAGGTCAAGAATGCTATCAGCTTTCGGTTTAGCACTAAGTCAAGTAGCAACAATACTAATTGGGTCATTGGATTCCTGGTTAAGATGAAAAATTTATTTGACCGTGATAGAATTGATTTAGGAAGTTAAATAAGTGCTTTCTTTTCTTAAGGCATGAGCACTCGTCACAGTATTGTTCTCACAAAACAGTATCTTGCGGCCATTGTGCCCTTGGTGTCACGTATTTGCCGAATGTCGGAGTAAGAGCACTGCTCCGCAATGTTCTTCTCTTAAAAATTCCATCTGCGAAAGATGGAATAAAGACTCAACCGGCTCTGTACGGCACATCTCCTCTCCCGAGAAAAAAGCTCTAGACATAGCAAGATCAATGACGATTGATGGATAGTCCTTCTGACTCCATAAGGACAGCTGTTTCTGGTGATGCAATTTCATATAGTGATATCTCAATTCTACAGGTGAACGTCCAAACACCTCGATCAGTAGAGGATGAGATAAGATTAGTTTTTTCTGAAAATTCTTATATGTTTACAGGAACCTTATTTTGTACAGCTTCGTTAGGGGCAGCGTTCCAAAATAATGAGTTTTCCTAGGACGTTAAGGGTAATCTACTCTCTGGTGGAATCGCCGAAAAGAGCATTCATCATTTTTAACCTGAATCTCGATATCACAGTTATAAATTCCATCTGCTCACAGATTGCTACTTGTGTATGTATCTTTTCTGTCAGCCATACTTTTCCATTTCATTTCATATCAGATATTTTCCATATCTGATGACATCCTGCTTTGAATTATATGGATGTTTCCTTCGACAAGTTGTCCACTGCATCAATTATCGTAACAACAGATGCCAATGCCAGATCCCCTCTTTGGAACAGCCATACGACCAACCCGCGTAAACCCTTGGAGGATTTTATCCTCTCTCATAACCTATGTGCCTTAAACAAACCACATCAGTTTGGCACTTTCTTCTCTGTTTTCCGTTAAGCGAATATCGACTTGGCTTTAAAGACATCAGGAATTGCTAAATACATATAAAATTGGACCGTTCATGAAGATCATACGTGTAAGACCACAAAGCAATATCCTATACTATCTAAAAACCAAAATGTTGTTCATCCACCACCACAGGATCTTCGTAGATACTCTATCAAATTTATAAAATGGCCACTCATCCATGCTTCTTTACGATTAGCCTTCAACGAGAACACCCTTGCCTATCTGAATCAACTGAATGCAAACGACTGCGCTTTATATGTATAGGCAGCCCTTCTCCGTGCTACTGCTCCATCAACTAGAAGAAAGACAATTAGGGTATTTTCTGTACCCTCACCTATCTGAACTGAGTAAGACTACATTGCGCCAGAAGGCTGTTTCAACGCCATCGCTCCGGACTGGAGACCATTGTTACCAGACTAAAGAGGGATTATCGTGCACCTAGTATTAAGATTGATAGCCAACAAATACCTACGCTCGTAATTTGAAATATCTTGGTGTCATTCTAGATGACCGACTAGACTTCACCCTACACATCAACAGTCTTCTTGAGAAGGTCAAGAAATTCACTGTGGCCATAGTGAGAATCTTTAAATCTGACTGCGGTTTTGACAGGAAAACGCCCTTGCTCTACTTCAAAGCTATGTTTTTTCCAAATTGTCGCTTATGGTTCTCCTATGCGTGTTAAAACTGTGAGGTTTCGACTTGAACTGTACTCTCTTCAGCGTTCGATGCTGTTCTGTACGTTACGTGCCTGCAGGACAGTTTCTACGGATGCCCTACAAGTAATAGGCGGAACATTGCCGTTAGATCTTCATCTTATATTCAGATAGTTCTGATGTTATCTCAAGCACGCATTGCCAATGTAATTTGCTGGTATCACTGCAAACTCTTCAAATGATTTTAAGCAGGAAAGGAGGCGTTTGTGGTCGGAACTTCATATCTGGAAAAATGGTTGGACCACGTCAGTCAAGGGAAGAATTACATAAAGTTCATTGATAATGTACCATTTGCTTATGATCGGCAAATTTCATCTTGATTCTGTACTAATATCCACAAGGCTTTTATATTACAACATATTACATATATTACAACATAAAACGTATAATCACATATAAAATGTATATATTAATATGAGAAATGAAAGAACATTTTTTATTTTTCTTTCATGCTACACATTGCTCGATGAAACAACGATGACAGTCATTCAGCTGAAGACGAAAGCTGTTCCCTAATGATGCGTCTCCTTTAGGATTTGTCCTCAATGTAGTTTTTGTAGTCCACATCCATCTCCTGGACGTTGTGGAGCAAGATTCATGGGCAGGAATCTGTCGCCTATCCTGAGTCTTAACCCCCACAGACTGCAGAGAGGGGAAGGCTTTTAAGGGTTTCGGGGGGGGGGATCCTCTAATTGCACGTCTGCCAGAAATTTGGGGTATTGATTTCACCCGCTATCATTTTAATTGTGACGAGTAAATGGAGGGTGAAGATCCGTTCCATGACTTTTCTGTGACAAAATATTTATGTAATATCTGAAGTATGTGTGAGGGATGGAAGTTTATGCTTGAAGAGGACCTACCGAAGAAGCCAGTACTCATCAGATGCAATGGTTTTCAGGGTGGTTTTCGTTGCCTACCCCCAGATTTCCGATCCATAGGTGATCACTGGCTGCAAAACCGGTATATGTATTGGAGCATGTGCTCGGGCTCTGCGACATGGAGGGTGTTGTTTGGCAAACCAACTGGACTTGCAGACCTTGCTGTGAATGTCTACAACATGCTGTTTAAGCTGAGTTTAAGGTCGAAGATAACGCCGAGCTTGGTTATTGGGGTGATGGGGATTCCATATGTTTAGTTACGTTGGGTTTGATTTAAGTGAAAACACTATTTGTGCAGATTGATTTGGATTTATCTTAAGAGAAAACTGTGCTGAGTACACCGGTGAGCCAAAATATTATGACCACTTACCTAATATGATGTTGGTCCTCCACGTGCAACCAAAACAGCTCGTACCCGGCGAGGCATGGACGCTACAAGATTTCTAAATGTGTCTTGTGGTGTGTGGTACCAACACGTAACCAATAGTTCCTTTAACTCCTGTAAGGTCCGTGGCTGAGACGCCGCAGATCGGAGAGTTGCTGTTCCAACACAAACCACAGATTCTAGATAGGATTGATGTCTAGGGAATTTGGAGGCCAGGGCAATACCTGGAAATTTTCCTCATGTTCCGCGAACCAGTCTCGAACAATCTGGGAGGTGTGGCATGGCGCATTATCCTGCTGAAAGACAGCACCGCCAGAGGGGAAGACCGTTGCCATGAAAGGGTGTACCTGGTCAGCAATGATGTTTAGGTTTGTTTGTTTGTGTTTGGGTTGCCTGAGCAGAGCCCGGAATTTTCCCCCATTAGCCGCTTCATGCCTTCTTATTTATAGAACTTCTTTCTTCTTTCTAACGGGCAACTTAGCGAGTGGGGGGAAGAGACACGAGGTCATCGCCCCCCACTCCCCACCCCTTCCACGAGGAGGCCTGCCGGGTTCTATCATCTGGCTGAGTGTACCTGAGAGATTCAGGGGCACTCAATTTAGAGGGGGAGGTAAAGAAGAGTGATAAAAAGGGGGGAAATCCAAGAGTAGGACCGCCCTAAGAAGAAGTGATGAGAGTTTTAGTAAGGATAAAATATCTCTCACTCAGGGTGGTGAGAGAGAGGGAAAAGTTTGTTGTCTTCAGTCAGGTTGGTAGTTATTTGTCAAATCCGGTTGTCCTCTCTCCTAATGGCCTCTCTTCTCTTAAAGGCCTTAGTCGCGAAGGTATTTGAATGCCTTGAAATTGTTCTCGCTTTTTGTGAGCTTTGCTTTGTCAGTTGGTGGTGTGGAGTCTACTAAGGAGGAGAGCTCCTGCCTTAGATCCTGGTAACAATGACAATCGTTGAGTATCAGGTGGTAGATGACTTTCATCAACCGGTGAAATACCACCACTTTGCTTATTGGAGGCTTGAAGTGGTGAAATCCATGTTTAGTCTCTAGAGCAAAGTTTCCGGCATCCCCCCCCCCCATACTTCTCCTTCAACCCATGCACGCTACTAAGTACTATAGGTTTTTATACCTTTCGTGTTTGGGGTTTTCATAAAAAAAAAAAAAAAAAAAAAAAATATGGTCAGCAGCTTCAGGCTTGCCTCAGTGACATTGTGGTGTCTCTATTAATCCCAGATGATAGAGTTTGGCGTTTATACTGCCATGGCTCGTCATTAGGAAGGAGGCATAAGCCTGGCGCTAGCCATAATTTTCCCTTCTTGATTAGCTCTTGCACGTCCGGGATGTATTGTCTTGTTGTTGCTCCCTTTTCCATGATTGTCCAAGTGTTTTCCCCTTTCTCCCTCATCACATTCCTTATTCTTGCTATTTCCGTTTTCTTTTCAGCCTGCAGGTCAACAGTTATGTCATCAATAGTCGTGGGTATTCCTTTGTTTATTCTGTATTTCAGGGATCTGGATTGTACCTCTAGATTTGCTGGCATTTTCCCTAGTAGAGTTTGTAACGCCATTGTTGAAGTTGTTGACATGGTTAAGAGCGCCATCTTTGTGCCTGTTCCAGATATTTGGTTATTATCACCTTGTTTGCTCTATATCCCCACGCACCCGCTCCGTAAGTAAGAATAGAAAGGAAAACACAGTTTTAATATAACCTTAGCGTGTGGGCTTTTAGCTCTTGGTCTTCTCTTTTTTGTGTGGGAAGAAGCTGAGTGTTTCATTCACCATGATGCCTAGGTATCTAGTTGTTTGTGTATATTTTATCCTTTGATCTTTGTACTTGACGAATGGTGGGCGCTCTCTATCGAGTTTCTCCTTGATCAGCATTTGCATCGTGTTTTTTTTTTTTTTTTGTGGATACGTTCAATACGGCAAGCTCTTCTAGGATTTGGTTTGCATTATTTTCTATCTCCTTCCTGGAGTTGCCGGCCGTGACAATAGTGAGGTAGTCTGCGTAAGCTATTAATGTTGTTGATTGGAAGGTCTTATGTAACCAGGTGTCAAAAACAAGGCTCCAACAGAGTGGGTCCAAGACTGAGCCTTCCCCTTGTAATTTTTCTTCTGATTTCCTGAACACCGCTCCGAACCATCACCTCCCGGTCACAGAAATAATCAGAAAGCAAGGAGAAAAGCGGAGCAGAAATGGCGGCTTCCCTGAACCTCGCGAGGGCACTCTGCCACCAGACTGTGTCAAAGGGACCCACGAAGATGGCTAGAAGGTACTTGCTGTTAGATTTATCTCTTGTGGTAATCAATTCTGAGATGGCGTCTTCTGTGCTGCGCCCGAGGGTGAATCCATACTACTTTGATAAGTATGGCCTTCTGTTTTATAGCTGTGAATCAATCTGGCTGTAATAACCTTTTCCAGAACTTTTCCCATGACCGGGAGGAGGGCGATCGAACGGTATGAAGTAGGGTCTTTCTCAGGTTTGTGGGGACTTTGTAGGATGATTTTGAGGTTTGCCAGCTTCCAGGTAGTGGGGAAGGTGCCAGAAAGGAGACAAGAGTTGAGGGCACTTTTTATGGCGCAGGCAGCCACTTTCCACACGCTCTTCAGGACCTCCACCTCCAAAGCGTCATGCACCGGGCATTTTCCATTCCTCATAGTGGCGATGGCTTGGTCAATCTCCTCCAAGGTGAATGGCAGTTCCTCTGGGGGTACGATCCTTGATATGCCCTGTTTCGACGTCTCATTTCTCTTTGGTGTGATGTTTCTTCATGTCCCAGGTCTTGATAGGTGATTGTGTCCAGGATCACATTGATGGTTTCTGCCCAGTCATTTGTGGAAGTATTTCCCTGGACATCCATGGTAGCATACATTTCCTGTGAGGGGATCTTGCTGTTGTTTATAGACTAGACCCCATGGGTCTGTATTTCCCTTCGTTTGGATTAGCCTTTCCTAGGCTGCTTTTTTCTGTTGTTGCATTGTTGATGATAGCGTCTTCTCACCTGTCTGTACCTGTCCTGCAAGTTACTAAGTTCGTCTTGTAGCCTAGTTGGTACGCATCGAGCTCTTTGAGACTCCCTTCTTGTTATCCTACATCGTTGTTTCAATTCGTTGAGAGTCACCGTCCAACAATGGACGTGATACTTTTTCTTTTTCTCAGCTTCATTGATGCTTTTCATGCTTTGGTGATCTTATCTTGTAATTCCAGTATGTGTTGTTCTGTATTCAGAGTCTGTAGGGCAGTTACTTGTTCCTCTGTTAATTTCTCCATTATGGAAGTATCAAATTTCTCCCAGTTTGCTGTTTTTGTTTGGAATCTGTATTGATCCATGTGGTCTGTTCTTGTACGCCTTGTCTGCTGAAGTACAGAGAAGGTTATGGCATTGTGTTCACTTGTTCAGATTGCCGGTTGTACCTTCCAGTTTTGCACTTCTGTCCCACAGCTAGGGTAACTAAGGAGACATCAATGTATGAGGTACCACGCGGCGTGACAAGGACATCCCCCATAGGTTGAGGGATGTCCTTGCGTATTGAGTACCTGCAGTCTGTGCGTGAGAATGATTTCTTCTGTGTTCTGTCCTTTTTCATCCGTTTGTAGACTGTTCCAGGGGGTCCAGTTAGCGTTGACATCAGCCAGGATAAGCACGCTTTTGTTCCTAAGCTTGTTGAGTGCTACCTCCAAGTAGTCAGTGTATGGCTGTATTGGATTAGCTGATTATGAGCACTGGCAGTAGAGGACTATGGCAAAGAGCTGGCCAAAACTGCCCTCTAGGCAGTTTTGGCCAGCTCTTTGCCAAGCAGCGTGCGCCGTGCACAGCGAGGTGGCCTTGGATACTGTGATGATGGAATCTTCTATGACAATGGCAGCCCAGATCCATCTTCTGGCATTGCCGCCATGTCCCACGGTTATTAGGTTTGATTGGATTAGCCGATATGGCAGGGATGTTCCCTTGACCAGGCCCTTGTATGAGTATGGCTCTTGAATTACTGCAATGCGTATGGTTTGCTCTATGATGGTTTTTGTTAGATCACTGGTGACAGCTATTGAGCGCTAGCAGTTTAGTTGAAGAATTTTTAGGTTTTTGAGATTGCTTTGGTTTCCTCTTCTTGTGTTATTCTTATTAATTGGCGTGTTATTCATAATTGATTTTTGATCTGATGAATTCAACTGTGGCATATTCTGGGTATTTTGGATCTTTAAAGTGATGTTTATTATTTTGTTTCCTTTCAGTGCAGCTGGACAGCTTCGTGGTTTTTCTTTGTTGGGACAATCCTGTGTACCGTGTCCCTCCGGCACACAGCGGCCACATGTGTGGGACTCCTGAGTACACTGTGCTATCTGATGACCATATCCCAGGCAGTTAAAGAAACGTGGGACCACAGTGTATTCTTTAACCGCATGGGCTGTCCAGCCAATGTAGACCTTCTTGGCGTTTGTGAGTAGCTTTCTTCTTATTTCCCCTGTTACTTGGATGATCCAGTTTACATTTGTTTCATTTTCCTTGGACCTAGTAGAAAAGCAAGGTTTAATTTGCAGCTTGACTTCCTCCTCTGTGTATCCATGATCCTTTAGGTTTTTGTGTTACAGATCACTTATTATTTGCTCATATTTTATATATTTATGAATGTCACAGATGGCCACTGCGGGGCCAAGTTCTTTAAGGAGACTGCTTTCAGCCCTGCCTGGTGCAGATCCGGGCACCTTTTGACCTTGTCTAACTCTTCCTTGTTAGGCGCCTCCATGATCATCCCATTCGCTCTTATTTGTTCATTTGTCGTGAGACATTTACACAATGCTATTTTTATGTTTTTGGTTGCATTGTGAAGTTTGTTTCGGTCTGCGGTTTCATTGATAATATCTAGGAGTATGGCATCTTGTGTATCTGTAGTTTCTATGCAATATCTATGAAGACCTCCGTGGCCTGCTCTCTGTAATAGCAGGCCACGGAGGTCTTCATAGATATTGCATTCGTAGAGCAAGTGCTCCCAAGTTTCTTCTTGTCTGCAGCTACAGTAGACACAAATTTTCAACATCGCTCCTCTGTGATGCGGTATCATCGACAATCAGTTGATTGGGCCTGTTGTGTTAAAAATATTCTTACAGGACCCATTTGCCAAGAATTTCTGCAAAACGAACTTCCACTACTATTGGAGGATGTTCCCTTGGCTACAAGGATTGCATGTACTTTCAGCATGACGGAGTCCTGTATATTATACCCGTCTGGTGATACAATACCTAAATCGAACTTTCCCTGAACGATGGGTCGGCCACGATTATTGGCCACCAAGGTCTCCAGACCTCACTCTGTTAGATTTTTGTTTGTGGGGTTGGATGAAAAGCGCAGTATGCAAAGAACAGGTGAATACAAGAGAGGAATTGCTCGCTCGCATTTTGGAGGCTGCTGCCCTCATAAAGGAACACCAAGACGACTTCAGAAGAACAACACGCCATATTACCACAACAGCTGCAATGTGCATTGGCGGTGGGATTTTCGAACATTTATTGTGAACTGTAAAAAAATTGTCAATTATTTGTGTTTTGGTGCATTGAAAAAATCAATAAATACAAACAATAAGTTATTTATTGTTCTTTAATACCTCTCATAATGGCTTTATGCGCGTCAGTTTCAAACAGCTGTATCTCCGTATCCATGGAGAATTGGACACGTGTTTATATGAACTTTTTTACTCAGAATAATCGATACTATAACCTCCCAATATAATCCTAAGGCATATTTAAGGTGTTTCAGACTTCGGTGTTGTTTCGCATTTTCTGTATTTCTATCGATTTATAGATACATTTAAGAATAATTCTGGAGTTGCATTGCTTACTGACCACAAATTTCGTTTGGTTAACGACATCTCCTTCTTCTCTCTCTCTCTTACACGTTTTGATTTTTTATTTTATTTTATGAGTATTGAAAGTTGACTCTTAATATTTTACATTTAACTCAAATGTATACATTTTCTATATAGATAATTACGACAACATGTTTTCATTTCTATGTTTAATAGCACCCTGTTTTACATACAATTTGTTCTGTAATTTTCATACAATTTTGAAGAACATTTTTTTAAATATTTCATCTATGACCTTTTCGTTTAATCTTCAAATATCCTTACAGTTACCTTAGATATGTTTACTGGTTTGGATGCTGTGTTGTTTACTGGTATATCTTCTATTTATCCTCTTATTATTTTAAAAGGTTTAAGTTTTTTTGCCTTCAGCTTCATTTGATAACATTCCTGCTGTTGCCCACTCTTCTGGTGTAATACTTTTCCTGTGTATGTTGTCTTTTACTGTTTCTTCAATATATTTATTTAATTTGTTTGTTATATATGCCGAACATTGTTAGTATGACTGTTATCATTTGTGTGTTTTTCATTTTCCCTTTAGCCAGAATTATATTCTGGCTAAAGAGAGATTTCATTTTCGTTTGGCCAGAATATGATTCGTTCTGTTATTATTGGAGTATTCGGGAGAATTAGTGAAATAATTTCGTTCCAGATTTTAGACGTTACGTTGCAGTATGAATGTGATGAAGTGTGTCGGTGTGTCGGGTTCGTTGCAGAAATTACAATTTGATGGCCCATTAATTGGTATGCCTTTGGCTACTGACCATATTTTAGTCGGGAGACAGGAATGATGGAATTTAAAGACGAATGTTTTGTATTTGGGCCTTATTGGTAGTTTGAATACCTTCTGCAGTACTGCGGATAAAGTTATGATACCTCTTTGGTGTTCTCTATGTTGTGGGAGCGGGATGGTTTCTCTGATTAATTTACGATATACGATCAGTGAGCTTGTTTCTAGTAGTCTGCTGATTCCTATTCTATCATCCACGTATGTGTACCCTTCTACAATTTCGTGGAATATCCGGGGTATTGATCTTGTTTTTATTTGGTCGGTGCAGATAAACCTTTTTGGTAGTAGTTTTTGTAAGAATATATTTGTTCCATTCTTTTTTAAAGTCTCAAGCTTTTTCCGCAATTTTGGCACTGTTTATGAGGGATTTGAAATGGATGTTAAGTAAACCAAGGCCTCCAGCCTCCACATCTTGATATATTGTGGATCCCCTCTTTGGTTCATAGGATGATCCCCATATAAACATTCCCTATGTATTTTATCTCCTATGTGCCGTTGTACGGGATACGAGTGATACGTAATCAGATACCTTGCACATCAAATGAAACTAGATCATCTGCGTAGGAAAAAAACAGAAAAAAAAAAAAAAAAACTATCCTACCACACCACAGCTGAAACTACCGATCAGCAGGTACAATTCGCTGATGGTGACAATTATTCCCCCACAGATGACGGCGCACCTCCACTCCTCTGTTGCAGCACACGGCAATTCCACACCATCCTGAAGGAGTCATACATGACGTAGTCACCTCGGCCACAAAGTGTTGCCAAACGGTAACAACTTTGATGCACGGAAAAAACTTCCCGCAGATAATCACCATAAGCAGTCAGCTGAATACTCTTATTAATGCGAGGAAGCAAATTAAATCCCAAAATTCAAACCAACTTGAAGTACAACTGAAGGCACAAGTAGTTACAAATAAGTTCACTGTAGTGAACCAGCACTCTGTCATAGAACCCAACCTTCAAAATGGCAAAGGAGCTACACCAAAAGAATACAAGATACCAGCACATCATGATGGTCAACAAAGTATGAAGCAACCCACTAATCAGCGTAATAGCAAAGATGCAGGTCTCACTGAAGGTAACTCTCCCAAACCTGCATCTAACATCACTGGGAATATCCACTCAAATAGCTTTCAGGTAACCCTCTCCACAATACCGACCGTAATTAATACCAAACCTAAAATGTTACAGCAGACATTCCATAATGGAAAGGTCGATCGATAGTGTCGCATTTTCGTTGCTTTTTTTTTTTTTTTTTGTCAGCCCACGAAGGCAACTTACTCCCATCTGAAAAATGCCTGGAGCTCGCCTAAAGAAGTTTTACCTCAAAAAGTCCAGCTTATTTGTAGAAGAGCACGAAGGCAACTCATTGCGTTAGCACCCTCACGGCATGAGAGACTAGTGCCATCTAAAGGACTTTGTCTCTTCCTTTTCGAAGTGTTGGGTAATTATTACATTCATAACATGTTCATCTTATGAATGAATTAGTTTCCTGAATATATCTATTTTCTAAGAATTGATGTTCTTAGAAAATATTCTTTAAAGTATAGTATACTCGAATCTTAAATTTTCTCCACATTAGAAAGACTTCAAAGATTTTTCTGCGTTATTCTTAAAAAAGTGAGATTCATCATGTCAACATTCCAATATCATCATTTCAATTACGTTTGAATTAATACATTTAACTTTAAATATAAACAGGCTTTAGATCATAGAAATTTAGATTAGTGTACAGGAAAAATGTTAAGACACTCACTATGTCTTTCGTCACTCATAATCGTCTTCCTTGACCCTTTTAATACGCAGGGAAGTGCCGACTAATTTTGGAAAGGTGGCGAAAGAACTCGTCGCTTCAATGGCTCTTTTCTTTCCTTCCTTACCCATTCTTTTCATCGACCTTTATTTAAGGAAATCTGCAAAGAAAATGTTTCTTAAATGCCTCTTGAATATTAAGTCTTCCAGCGAAAATTTCGTATTTGGCTTTTACTTAATATTCCAGTTCATTCATATTTATAATTACTTCTGGTTTAACTATTAAACTTTAAAGAGATTACTATTTAATTTGGAACGATCATAAAGGAAAGTACAAGGAATAATAAGATTCCTTTTTCTTAATAATAATAACAGATACAGAAACGTTGCAATATGTGAAATGTGAAAACAGTGATATGTGAAACAAATAAGTTAAAATGAATTATAAAATAAAAAATGATCAAAGAAAGTGTACCGTATTACAAGTACGAACCCAGGCCATACTAGAGACCCCAATCCACAAGCTGTACTGCTACCGCGCCATAGGTCAATCCCGCATAACAGACTGGACATAACCCTTGTCGTTAAGAAGGAAAAGGCTACCTGCTGATCGACACAGCGGTGCCCAACACTGGCAACTTCCAGAAAATCCACGAGGAAAAGATCAGGAAATACATTGACCTAAGACAGGAGATCAAAGATATGTGGTATATGCAGCAAATAACGACCATCCCGATCATCGTATCAACCACATGTATGGTTACAATGGCCCTACATAACGGCCTAGCAGCAATAGGTCTCAGAAAGAATGCATACAAGGAACTCCAGGAAGTCCTAATCCTGAACACTGTAGGATAGTTAGAGAGTTACTCGACCAACAGTAACACGAGCCATAATAACTACTCTGTGCACTTGGTACCAGTACTCGTCCCGGGTTGGAAACTCCCCCCATCAGGGAGAAATGATAGAACAATAATAATAATTAAATTTCTTTAACTTTTGACCTCCTCTGACTTTATACATGGTTTCTCGGGAGTATAAATACAAAAATTATTAATTATACTACTCAATTAGACTTTCTCATCTTAGATACCTAGTTGTCAAACTTTTCAGTACACGAGTACAACAATGTCACCTTTTGGCCCTTAAAAGATGATATCTGCTCTACAATGTCATCTTCTTTTGCCCTAGCAGACATACCCCGGTGCAGTTCCATCTATCCTTTTTGCACAATATAATTACCGTTTCTCTGACAAATAATCACCGTCAATAACAACTTCCTGTGGGACGAAAGCATTCTTCGTTGGGGATTGCTGGTGAATTGCCTGATCGTATATTTTTTAAAAATTTATTTTTTAAACTAGGCAGTCCCAGCTATCTTTTCTGTCGCCCCCGCCTACCTATTTACAATACTGTACAGATATCAAACATACACTGCCACTATTTGGTTGCCATCCCTGGCACGTGGAGGTCATCAGGGATCCACTATTTGTGTACTGATAACACCTAATAAATAAAAGAAAAGAACAGGAGAGAGAAAGAGGGTAGAAGAAAGAAGCAGGAGGGGAAAACAAATTTAGTACAGAGCTTGAAACAACAGCAACCAGTAAGTCCATGAATCCTAAATGCAAAAACTAAAAAGTCTCTGTCCTGCTTCTAAACAATTGCAGCACGATGGACACTAAGTGCTTCGAACAGAATGCGACGAAAGACGATTCATAGCTGAGTGATTCGCTCAAGTATGTTTCATGTTCTTATATGAATATTCCTGATAAGAAGGTCCACTCCTTGCACAATGAGATCAAACTATTTCCTTTACAAAACAGCGTCCCGCCGTATGTCCATAGCGAAGACATCAATAGCACATTGAAGTTAAATAATACCTCTTGAACTTGTGACTTTTGAATATGCCGAGAACGCTCTAGAAAATTTCTAACCCTAAAACTAGGAGTCAATGTCCAATTTCTATTATTATATCTACTAACTCTTCAGAAACAAACTCTGCATTCTTTAGCAAGCTCCTCCTCTTCAAGGCTAAACTCAATATCTCTTCAATACCTTGGTTCGCATCAGAAATACGAGGTTGTGGTCTCAAAGACTTGACAGAGAGGCCTAATGTTTTTTAAACGTACGTTAGATTCAAGCAATCGAACATTGTTATATGTACCAACCTCCATGATTGCCTGATTATCCCTACAATCTTTAATCCCCCTTAATCCTACTCACATTGAAAGTAGCGATGACCCGGATTCGTCCAACAGAATACTCTTAATAAACGGAATACTCTTAATAAACGCACGACAGATAAGTTCACAGTATTTTCAACTTGCACAACCATGTGGAAGTAACGCATTCCGAAAATAATTATTGTGACTACGTAAATCCTCACTGAACAATTTTCTTGGTTTACTGAGGTTACGTCCCTTTAAAGGCGTACTCACCTGATCTCTATCAGCAGATGGCTGTACAATTGTCTTGCGCCCTTCAATAGATTCACTGCTATTGGATCCGACGACATGGTCTAAGGTTGTTCTGTCTGAAATTGAAGAACTTGTGACTTCTTTTTTGTCATTTGTTTTGTAAACGTTTCTAGCCTTGGATGTACAAAGGTAGTTACCTTTTTCTAATATATTTCCATTTATTTTTTTTAAGCAATAAAGGATATATATACTGAGTAATCACTGAATTATGACAACCTTACAGTGATCTACCTATTACCGTGCTGGACAACCGTTCGCAGCGTTAACAGCCGCTATTCGCCTAGGTATTAACTCCATTAGATATCTGAAGACTTCCGTAGAGATCTGCATCCATGCTACTTGCAAGGATGCAGATCTCTACATCCTTTCCACAGTGTCAGAACAGATAATGACTGCGTGTCTGACCGGGAAAAAATGCAACATGGCAAGGTGCACGAGGTCTCCTAAGGGCTAATGCCACATAATACTGACAAATGCACACTATTCACATATCTGAACAGTGTGCATTCAGGATTGGAATCACGAAAAGGATTGGAATCCCATTTCATAGATACTGAGGACGAATATAGAGCATTATCCCAGTTCGCACATGACCTCTTCGTCAGGAGAAGGACATTAATCACCATCTACAATGACTGACATCAAGTACCACTATTGAGACACCAGCCAGCACAATGTAAAAGCTGAAACTAAAGATGAGGGACACAAGCACAAGGACAGAGCTTGCCCCATGAGTAAAGAAACTTGAAAACAGAAATGCAGCAATAGCTGCCAATAGCCATATGGCGATCTGAAGAGAGCACTCTAGCCCCCTTCACCTTTATATCTACTTCCTTGGGGGGGACATTTTCGTCCTCCCTTCCTCTTCCTCTCCACCCTATATCTTCTACTCTGGTGGGACATGAGCATGTCCCACTGAAAACTGGGGCTACCTACTCTATTGGCCCCATATTTCTGTCTTTCTCCTCCCAGCCTTCTGCCTCCCCCCTCTCTATCTATACGCTAGCGAAAGCCCTACATACCAAAAACTTAACATGTCTAAATTACCTTACGCCCATAACTTGGCCTAGCAAAACTAAGCGATTCTACCCCTACGTCGACGCGTTTTTTTTTTTTTTTTTTTTTAGGTCCTGGCCGCCGAAATCTCAGGAAATTAAGTGGCAGGACCTGCCAGAGTGAAACAGACTACTAGGTTCCTGGTCTGTCTCCACGGGGTGTAAGTGGGGCAACGTTGGGCCTCAGTAGGGGCCCAGCGGCTAAATGACCAGATGAACAACGGTACAAGGCATCACACATATACAAAGTCCATACACTTTTAAATCTCTGGCTTTTCCAGTCAACTGGTTCACCCACAATGTGAACTACCCGGAGATGGGGGAACCCCTGGTGCCATTTGACCCTAAACACACTTTACACTTATTCACATATCTGACCCTTTTGCAGTTGTGTTTTTCACAGAGATACAAGGCGGAGTTGAACTGCCGTTCTAGGAGTTGCCCCTCATAAAAACACAGGCCCACAGACCTCATCAGAAAAACATTGGTCCGTACGCGCCAGGGGTTCTTGTTCTTGCTAGCAAAACATGTCCCATCTTAAACAACCACCGTCAGTTGCCTGGATGGTGGGTACCATGCACAACGGGTCCATGGAGTCATGCTGTTCGGGCCACACACGAAGGCATGACGTGTTGCACCAGGTATTTGGGCTCATCTGACCAGCACACGCATTTCCAGTCCTCCAGTGTTCAACTAGAATGTTACTGGCACCACAGTATTCGTCATTGCTGATGATCGGCGGTATCAATCGCACAGTGACCTGCATGGGATGGTCATAATTCAGTGATCACTGAGTGTGCATATACTTCGGAGAGAGTTGTAAGAATCAAAACTGGTACAAGAGGATCAACAGTCAACGATATCTGTCTTGAATACAGACATCTTCGATAGTTGGCAAAAGTCGCAAGTTGACATAATCTTTACTACTTTCTGGTCTCACTGCCGCCATAGGAATGTCTTTGTCTTCTTCTACTAATCGAAAAAGTTGCACAAGTAACTTCGATGTAAGACGACCGATGGTGCGTATTTCCCTTAACTCTATGTCACAGCAGTGAGAACATCGGGACTGGTGTAGGTAGCATGTTACATGGACCCAAGTGCTTTTTTTCCAGATAACGTAATTTCTGGTGATGACTGTGTGTTAGATGTCTGACGGCACGGGGGGGTCCCCCATCTCCGCTTCTGGTGATGACTATGGGAGGTGGAGGAGGGACAGTGTGTTCCTTTGTGTGGCCATCTCTTTGGGATTATTTTACAAACCTGTATGTTCTTTCACGTGTCACAATGACTGCAATATTTTTGTAAGTGGAATTAGGGACAATTGCATATTACGGAACATAATACTGCCCTACCCATATCACCCCACACTAGTTGACGACTTTCTAGAGATGAACACTTATCCGTATAATATTACTAACTCTATCTGAAACCTCAATCCTACAAAACATGATAGGGATGCTCTTGGGAGATGTAGTGCTTGCGTACAACGAACTCATCCACCTCAGAACCTCAGAAGGCTCTTGTGGACCAGTGGACATCATTACCGTCTGAACTTCTCCTCATCAACAGTTTGCATCATTGTTGTAAGTTCTGTTTTTTGGTGTGCCAGTATATCGGGTTTCAGACGCATCAGCGACTTAGGCCATATTGCATTTTGTATTTCATGTCTGTACATGTGAGAAATAAATTGGTCCGTAAAATTGGCTTGCATGTGTTCACAGGCCGCTTGTATGCTTTGCTCGATATAAACTCTGGAATAAATCACACGGAAGAACTCTACTTCTCTTCTCGAGATCAACTAACTACAGACCCCATTGAAGAGACCTTTAAAATTCACGCTGAACATTGTTCAGATGGCAAGTACCTTAGGGTGGTACTGCAGTATAAATGAAAAGGTACTTGTAATTATTTCGATGTACAAATCAAAGGCCAGCCCTCATTTTGAATATTCACCCACAATGTGAACAGGTCTTCAACTCTCGTTTCATAGACGTTATCGGCTTGCTTATAAGGCACGAAGGAACGCTAAAAGACCTGCTGGATGCGATGGATACTCATAGAGGAAGATACAGCAACTCTGAAAGCAGCAAAGTTTGTAAACTAGGCATCTTATTTGGGGGTCTTATTGATTTTTTTAAGAAAGGGATGCAGATTCAAATTAAAGAAAAATAATTTTGTAGACTTGTGTGAGGAAATTTGCCTCTAGATAAACAGCCAATTCTTGGTGCAAGTTAACAGCTAACTTATTCATTCTATTATGTAGAATGAATGTAGTCTGAGCAAGAGGGATTAAATAAATATTTTATTTATGTTTTATTATTATATTGACGGGAACGCTACATAAGCTTTGCTTGTTTCGATCCTACTGTCATTTTTTAATACTGTTATCTACGTAGTTTGATGCAGATACACAATATAAGAACAAACTATACAATAAAATGGCTGCAGAAAAAGAAAAAATAGCTTTGACAATATTAAACTAATATCAAAAGACAATGCAGAAGTGCATGTGAAAAGCAATTTTGAGTCGTTTTATTCACGACTCCAAAGTTACAATATTTATAAAAATGAATGAATGATTGGGTGATAAATTCTTTCTTTATTATCTTAACTGCAACAGCCGAGAGGGATTAAGAAATTTGATTCTCTTCCTAATAGTTCCACTAAAGAATGTCATTGTAAACTGCCTTCATCACGTTCTTTCCACCGGAAATAATAACAGAACACTTGCAATGGAAAATTCTTTCTAGCAATGGAAGTAACGCGGATCTTTCCAAATGCACTATAACAAGCCGCTATAACGTCGCAGAGGGCTAGTATTAGTAGGTAGTGGCAAATGGTGCAAGAAACCAAGATTATACAGCATCGGCCAAAAACAAAAGAAGAAAATAATAAAAAAACCCATCATTTTCCATATCACTTGTCCATCCCTTCTAATAGTTTGTCTATTTCGTCCTCACATTTATTCAAATTCCACCACTACAACACCAGATGGAAGTTTGTTCCAAAACCGGAAATTTGCCTCAAACCACCCACTGGCTGAAGGCAAATTTCCGAACATCAACCCTGCAACGATATTTCCTCAATTTGAATTTATGCTCCCTCATATGGCAAGATGCTGATGACAAGATCCTCTTGCCATCAGCATTCAGTTTACTCAATCGGTTCAAAGACTTAAAGTCAAATCTACTTGACTTCCATGGGCTGCATTTGCAGAATTGTAGCCTTTCCTGGTAGGCGTACCCTTTTCTTCCTCTCACTAATCTCGTTTCTTTTCTTTGCACCCGTTGCAACAGATCCACATCCTTCCTAAAATGAGGACTCCAGACCTGTATGTAGTGCTCAAGATGTGGCACCTCTTTTTTTTTTTTTTTTTTAGGTCCTGGCCGCCGAAATCTCAGGAAATTAAGTGGCAGGACCTGCCAGAGTGAAACAGACTACTAGGTTCCTGGTCTGTCTCCACGGGGTGTAAGTGGGGCAACGTTGGGCCTCAGTAGGGGCCCAGCGGCTAAATGACCAGATGAACAACGGTACAAGGCATCACACATATACAAAGTCCATACACTTTTAAATCTCTGGCTTTTCCAGTCAACTGGTTCACCCACAATGTGAACTACCCGGAGATGGGGGAACCCCTGGTGCCATTTGACCCTAAACACACTTTACACTTATTCACATATCTGACCCTTTTGCAGTTGTGTTTTTCACAGAGATACAAGGCGGAGTTGAACTGCCGTTCTAGGAGTTGCCCCTCATAAAAACACAGGCCCACAGACCTCATCAGAAAAACATTGGTCCGTACGCGCCAGGGGTTCTTGTTCTTGCTAGCAAAACATGCCCCATCTTAAACAACCACCGTCAGTTGCCTGGATGGTGGGTACCATGCACAACGGGTCCATGGAGTCATGCTGTTCGGGCCACACACGAAGGCATGACGTGTTGCACCAGGTATTTGGGCTCATCTGACCAGCACACGCATTTCCAGTCCTCCAGTGTTCAACTAGAATGTTACTGGCACCACAGTATTCGTCATTGCTGATGATCGGCGGTATCAATCGCACAGTGACCTGCATGGGATGGTCATAATTCAGTGATCACTGAGTGTGCATATACTTCGGAGAGAGTTGTAAGAATCAAAACTGGTACAAGAGGATCAACAGTCAACGATATCTGTCTTGAATACAGACATCTTCGATAGTTGGCAAAAGTCGCAAGTTGACATAATCTTTACTACTTTCTGGTCTCACTGCCGCCATAGGAATGTCTTTGTCTTCTTCTACTAATCGAAAAAGTTGCACAAGTAACTTCGATGTAAGACGACCGATGGTGCGTATTTCCCTTAACTCTATGTCACAGCAGTGAGAACATCGGGACTGGTGTAGGTAGCATGTTACATGGACCCAAGTGCTTTTTTTCCAGATAACGTAATTTCTGGTGATGACTGTGTGTTAGATGTCTGACGGCACGGGGGGGTCCCCCATCTCCGCTTCTGGTGATGACTATGGGAGGTGGAGGAGGGACAGTGTGTTCCTTTGTGTGGCCATCTCTTTGGGATTATTTTACAAACCTGTATGTTCTTTCACGTGTCACAATGACTGCAATATTTTTGTAAGTGGAATTAGGGACAATTGCATATTACGGAACATAATACTGCCCTACCCATATCACCCCACACTAGTTGACGACTTTCTAGAGATGAACACTTATCCGTATAATATTACTAACTCTATCTGAAACCTCAATCCTACAAAACATGATAGGGATGCTCTTGGGAGATGTAGTGCTTGCGTACAACGAACTCATCCACCTCAGAACCTCAGAAGGCTCTTGTGGACCAGTGGACATCATTACCGTCTGAACTTCTCCTCATCAACAGTTTGCATCATTGTTGTAAGTTCTGTTTTTTGGTGTGCCAGTATATCGGGTTTCAGACGCATCAGCGACTTAGGCCATATTGCATTTTGTATTTCATGTCTGTACATGTGAGAAATTGGTCCGTAAAATTGGCTTGCATGTGTTCACAGGCCGCTTGTATGCTTTGCTCGATATAAACTCTGGAATAAATCACACGGAAGAACTCTACTTCTCTTTCTCGAGATCAACTAACTACAGACCCCATTGAAGAGACCTTTTAAAATTCACGCTGAACATTGTTCAAGATGGCAAGTACCTTAGGGTGGTACTGCCAGTATAAATGAAAAGGTACTTGTAATTATTTCGATGTACAAATCAAAGGCCAGCCCTCATTTTGAATATTCACCCACAATGTGAACAGGTCTTCAACTCTCGTTTCATAGACGTTATCGGCTTGCTTATAAGGCACGAAGGAACGCTAAAAGACCTGCTGGATGCGATGGATACTCATAGAGGAAGATACAGCAACTCTGAAAGCAGCAAAGTTTGTAAACTAGGCATCTTATTTGGGGGTCTTATTGATTTTTTTAAGAAAGGGATGCAGATTCAAATTAAAGAAAAATAATTTTGTAGACTTGTGTGAGGAAATTTGCCTCTAGATAAACAGCCAATTCTTGGTGCAAGTTAACAGCTAACTTATTCATTCTATTATGTAGAATGAATGTAGTCTGAGCAAGAGGGATTAAATAAATATTTTATTTATGTTTTATTATTATATTGACGGGAACGCTACATAAGCTTTGCTTGTTTCGATCCTACTGTCATTTTTTAATACTGTTATCTACGTAGTTTGATGCAGATACACAATATAAGAACAAACTATACAATAAAATGGCTGCAGAAAAAGAAAAAATAGCTTTGACAATATTAAACTAATATCAAAAGACAATGCAGAAGTGCATGTGAAAAGCAATTTTGAGTCGTTTTATTCACGACTCCAAAGTTACAATATTTATAAAAATGAATGAATGATTGGGTGATAAATTCTTTCTTTATTATCTTAACTGCAACAGCCGAGAGGGATTAAGAAATTTGATTCTCTTCCTAATAGTTCCACTAAAGAATGTCATTGTAAACTGCCTTCATCACGTTCTTTCCACCGGAAATAATAACAGAACACTTGCAATGGAAAATTCTTTCTAGCAATGGAAGTAACGCGGATCTTTCCAAATGCACTATAACAAGCCGCTATAACGTCGCAGAGGGCTAGTATTAGTAGGTAGTGGCAAATGGTGCAAGAAACCAAGATTATACAGCATCGGCCAAAAACAAAAGAAGAAAATAATAAAAAAACCCATCATTTTCCATATCACTTGTCCATCCCTTCTAATAGTTTGTCTATTTCGTCCTCACATTTATTCAAATTCCACCACTACAACACCAGATGGAAGTTTGTTCCAAAACCGGAAATTTGCCTCAAACCACCCACTGGCTGAAGGCAAATTTCCGAACATCAACCCTGCAACGATATTTCCTCAATTTGAATTTATGCTCCCTCATATGGCAAGATGCTGATGACAAGATCCTCTTGCCATCAGCATTCAGTTTACTCAATCGGTTCAAAGACTTAAAGTCAAATCTACTTGACTTCCATGGGCTGCATTTGCAGAATTGTAGCCTTTCCTGGTAGGCGTACCCTTTTCTTCCTCTCACTAATCTCGTTTCTTTTCTTTGCACCCGTTGCAACAGATCCACATCCTTCCTAAAATGAGGACTCCAGACCTGTATGTAGTGCTCAAGATGTGGCACCTCTTTTTTTTTTTTTTTTTAGGTCCTGGCCGCCGAAATCTCAGGAAATTAAGTGGCAGGACCTGCCAGAGTGAAACAGACTACTAGGTTCCTGGTCTGTCTCCACGGGGTGTAAGTGGGGCAACGTTGGGCCTCAGTAGGGGCCCAGCGGCTAAATGACCAGATGAACAACGGTACAAGGCATCACACATATACAAAGTCCATACACTTTTAAATCTCTGGCTTTTCCAGTCAACTGGTTCACCCACAATGTGAACTACCCGGAGATGGGGGAACCCCTGGTGCCATTTGACCCTAAACACACTTTACACTTATTCACATATCTGACCCTTTTGCAGTTGTGTTTTTCACAGAGATACAAGGCGGAGTTGAACTGCCGTTCTAGGAGTTGCCCCTCATAAAAACACAGGCCCACAGACCTCATCAGAAAAACATTGGTCCGTACGCGCCAGGGGTTCTTGTTCTTGCTAGCAAAACATGCCCCATCTTAAACAACCACCGTCAGTTGCCTGGATGGTGGGTACCATGCACAACGGGTCCATGGAGTCATGCTGTTCGGGCCACACACGAAGGCATGACGTGTTGCACCAGGTATTTGGGCTCATCTGACCAGCACACGCATTTCCAGTCCTCCAGTGTTCAACTAGAATGTTACTGGCACCACAGTATTCGTCATTGCTGATGATCGGCGGTATCAATCGCACAGTGACCTGCATGGGATGGTCATAATTCAGTGATCACTGAGTGTGCATATACTTCGGAGAGAGTTGTAAGAATCAAAACTGGTACAAGAGGATCAACAGTCAACGATATCTGTCTTGAATACAGACATCTTCGATAGTTGGCAAAAGTCGCAAGTTGACATAATCTTTACTACTTTCTGGTCTCACTGCCGCCATAGGAATGTCTTTGTCTTCTTCTACTAATCGAAAAAGTTGCACAAGTAACTTCGATGTAAGACGACCGATGGTGCGTATTTCCCTTAACTCTATGTCACAGCAGTGAGAACATCGGGACTGGTGTAGGTAGCATGTTACATGGACCCAAGTGCTTTTTTTCCAGATAACGTAATTTCTGGTGATGACTGTGTGTTAGATGTCTGACGGCACGGGGGGGTCCCCCATCTCCGCTTCTGGTGATGACTATGGGAGGTGGAGGAGGGACAGTGTGTTCCTTTGTGTGGCCATCTCTTTGGGATTATTTTACAAACCTGTATGTTCTTTCACGTGTCACAATGACTGCAATATTTTTGTAAGTGGAATTAGGGACAATTGCATATTACGGAACATAATACTGCCCTACCCATATCACCCCACACTAGTTGACGACTTTCTAGAGATGAACACTTATCCGTATAATATTACTAACTCTATCTGAAACCTCAATCCTACAAAACATGATAGGGATGCTCTTGGGAGATGTAGTGCTTGCGTACAACGAACTCATCCACCTCAGAACCTCAGAAGGCTCTTGTGGACCAGTGGACATCATTACCGTCTGAACTTCTCCTCATCAACAGTTTGCATCATTGTTGTAAGTTCTGTTTTTTGGTGTGCCAGTATATCGGGTTTCAGACGCATCAGCGACTTAGGCCATATTGCATTTTGTATTTCATGTCTGTACATGTGAGAAATTGGTCCGTAAAATTGGCTTGCATGTGTTCACAGGCCGCTTGTATGCTTTGCTCGATATAAACTCTGGAATAAATCACACGGAAGAACTCTACTTCTCTTTCTCGAGATCAACTAACTACAGACCCCATTGAAGAGACCTTTTAAAATTCACGCTGAACATTGTTCAAGATGGCAAGTACCTTAGGGTGGTACTGCCAGTATAAATGAAAAGGTACTTGTAATTATTTCGATGTACAAATCAAAGGCCAGCCCTCATTTTGAATATTCACCCACAATGTGAACAGGTCTTCAACTCTCGTTTCATAGACGTTATCGGCTTGCTTATAAGGCACGAAGGAACGCTAAAAGACCTGCTGGATGCGATGGATACTCATAGAGGAAGATACAGCAACTCTGAAAGCAGCAAAGTTTGTAAACTAGGCATCTTATTTGGGGGTCTTATTGATTTTTTTAAGAAAGGGATGCAGATTCAAATTAAAGAAAAATAATTTTGTAGACTTGTGTGAGGAAATTTGCCTCTAGATAAACAGCCAATTCTTGGTGCAAGTTAACAGCTAACTTATTCATTCTATTATGTAGAATGAATGTAGTCTGAGCAAGAGGGATTAAATAAATATTTTATTTATGTTTTATTATTATATTGACGGGAACGCTACATAAGCTTTGCTTGTTTCGATCCTACTGTCATTTTTTAATACTGTTATCTACGTAGTTTGATGCAGATACACAATATAAGAACAAACTATACAATAAAATGGCTGCAGAAAAAGAAAAAATAGCTTTGACAATATTAAACTAATATCAAAAGACAATGCAGAAGTGCATGTGAAAAGCAATTTTGAGTCGTTTTATTCACGACTCCAAAGTTACAATATTTATAAAAATGAATGAATGATTGGGTGATAAATTCTTTCTTTATTATCTTAACTGCAACAGCCGAGAGGGATTAAGAAATTTGATTCTCTTCCTAATAGTTCCACTAAAGAATGTCATTGTAAACTGCCTTCATCACGTTCTTTCCACCGGAAATAATAACAGAACACTTGCAATGGAAAATTCTTTCTAGCAATGGAAGTAACGCGGATCTTTCCAAATGCACTATAACAAGCCGCTATAACGTCGCAGAGGGCTAGTATTAGTAGGTAGTGGCAAATGGTGCAAGAAACCAAGATTATACAGCATCGGCCAAAAACAAAAGAAGAAAATAATAAAAAAACCCATCATTTTCCATATCACTTGTCCATCCCTTCTAATAGTTTGTCTATTTCGTCCTCACATTTATTCAAATTCCACCACTACAACACCAGATGGAAGTTTGTTCCAAAACCGGAAATTTGCCTCAAACCACCCACTGGCTGAAGGCAAATTTCCGAACATCAACCCTGCAACGATATTTCCTCAATTTGAATTTATGCTCCCTCATATGGCAAGATGCTGATGACAAGATCCTCTTGCCATCAGCATTCAGTTTACTCAATCGGTTCAAAGACTTAAAGTCAAATCTACTTGACTTCCATGGGCTGCATTTGCAGAATTGTAGCCTTTCCTGGTAGGCGTACCCTTTTCTTCCTCTCACTAATCTCGTTTCTTTTCTTTGCACCCGTTGCAACAGATCCACATCCTTCCTAAAATGAGGACTCCAGACCTGTATGTAGTGCTCAAGATGTGGCACCTCTTTTTTTTTTTTTTTTTTTGTATTCTCCACTACTGAGTGTGGTACCACATAGTTGGTACTTTAATCCGGGACTACTGCTACCCATATGTAGTACCTTGCCTTTGTCAACGTTAAACTGCCATCTGCTTCAACTGCCAGTTCTCAGCACATCTGCTTAATTTTTTTCTAGATCTTGTTGCAGTAGTGTACCCTGATTACTGTCAACCAACCTGCCACCTTTTGTATCATCTGCATACTTAGCCATTAAGCCATACTGCCATAGTGCTTTCAGCAATATCATTAATAATTATAGAAAAAACAATAGTCTCAGCACTGAACCTTGTGGGGCCCTGCTGATAACACCAGTCGAAGAAGAGCAGTGTCCATTGGTAACTACTCTGTCTTCTTACACTCATCCATAGCAGAAAATTGCACTTAATGCCACATTGCTCCAATTCGTGTAGTAGTCTTTCACGTGGAACAGTATCCAAAGTTTTCTGAAGAAGTACAGTATATGATGTCAAAATTATTTTTGCGTCCAGTGAGCGGTGCTTTTAATACAAAATAAAATGTGGGCGGCCGCAATTATTCCAAAACATTCCAGCAACTACAATCTTAAACAAAAATCTTTGAATTTCAATAAGCTGCGTGTTTTTAATCAGTTTGAAAGTCCTCAAACAGTGATGAAGTGTTATTCCTCAGAATTGCAGTGTACATTGTTTTTAGATAAAACATTTGGTTTTGTGTGGAATAACCAGCAATCAGTAAATTAATGGACAGTGACAAATCACTTCTACTCTGCCATCTATCTCGATGAAACCCCTTCTTTATGTACGCGCAATGCTTGGCCTTTGGTATGCTCTGAATTGAAAGTGTTAACCATGCTTGAACTTGTTTCCATGACCACTGAGTTTTAGTAAGCACGAGTTTAAACTCTCGTTTCAAAACAAAATCCGTCCATCGATCCTTGATAAACATTTTCTGATTGAAATCTGCATTTCAGTAGCTTTTAAAAATTATTTTCCAGTTAACAAATCAGAATTACAAATTCTAGACAAAATCTGCAAATATAGGTTATACATTCATACAATCATTTGAGAATATTCTGTCTCTTAGGAAGATTGTTCCATTTTCCTGTGATCACGAACATCCAAACAAGTGTGTTCCTTCTTTCGTGTCAGTGACTCTGAAGTACATTACTGCGTACTTCAATCAATATTTCTTTTAAAGAGTACGTTGTTTACTTTCCTGTCTTAGTTACGCAGTAGGGCTTTCTTTATATTTTCCAATGCACTTGGTTTCATAGCACGTACACATCGTAATTAAAATTTATTTAAAAAGCGATGTCTGTAGAATATCAATCTTTGAATAATTGAAAACGTTTCTCTATTTAATTGAAAATTTCATTACTCCAAAAGTGGCTCGAGAATCTATTCTGGTGTACATTATTTTGCTCAAAGCTGGACATAAAATTAGTGAATGTTTACATGTCAGGTGCACCGAAAATATGTGCAAAAAGAGATCCATTGATGTCTTTATGTATTACTGAGTAGATTCAACAAAATGTAACACGTTTCACGATCAAGAATATATTAAAGAGTTAATAAGGCGTTACGTTATTATAAATTGGAATTTCATTGTATTTTTCCTTGAGCTTGCGAAATTGCTTATCGTCTCAGATGATCCCTAAATCTCGATGGCTCTTTGCTCTTTGAATGGTTACACGAACTTCTAATATTTTACTTTCAGCTTCCTTAAATAATGAAGGCATAATCCTGATTATGAACTGATCCTATGTAAAGGATCAGCGCGGGTGCACTTCTGTTTAATAAGCGATCTCTCGCAGGTCCTCATTATTGGAAGAGTTAACGATGTTTATGTTAACTTTTCCAGTATACTACTAACAATATACACACACATATATTAGTAGTAGTATTTTATTCACTTTTTTCCCCAATTCTCAGTAAATTATGAGTTTAACTTCCAAGAGACTGCCTTCAGTCTGGCCGATTCGGTGATTAGACCAGGAGCTTTATATAACTGGTTTTTCCCCGTTTCCACCATAAAACTCCCCTCTAATGTGCAACAAAAAGAATACGAAAGGAAATGACCATTTTCTTCTTTTTCTTTCTGTTTTTTTTTTTAAATTTCTCGATAATTTGGTTTTCCTTGAATGTGTAATAAATTGCGATGATGATATGAAGCACAGCGCATAGCTAAGCCGGATCCATTATTGATTTCCAGGAACTCGCGAAGACTTACAGACTGGACACGTAATCTTTTCTTCTTTTTTTCTTGTTTGCACGACTTTCCAGTTTCTTGAGAGGCTGTAGTAGGGGAGGGGGGGTTGCTGTTGTTCATCCAGTTTGACAGCAAGGAAGGTATGTGAGGCGGTAAAAATGGCAGGGGGAAAGCCGTGAACTCCCTGGAGGTACAAAATGCTGTGGAGTTAGCGTCGTAAAAGATTTTGCCCTTCTCTGAGAATCCATCCAAACATAATCCTTATGAGAGTGTTGCCGTCTCCATGGTGATCAGAACGAGTCGATTCCCGACTTTCAGGAGTAGAAGCTGACGCAGGGAACGAAATTTGACACTTAGATGCCTTTCAATGGCAAGCCTTGAGGATTTCTCGTTCTTTTTTCTTTTCTTTTCTTTTTTTTTTTTTTTTACTTCTAAAGGTAGGTGAGCAGTCAGGCTTTCGTTCGTCAAGGTAGTTTTCATGTCTGCTACTTTACAAAGGGGGGAATGTTTCCTATACTGTCAGTGAACTGAAAGAATATTTATTTCTCTTGAATAACTTAAGCGATAAAGAGAAACAGATATCTGCGTATGAGGGTTTTAGTTCTCTTTCCATCCTCCTTTTGTACAAATCAGAGTTAACGTACTCTTTAAAAATGCGGTCTCATTAAGAGAAAATAAACCTTCAGATACACGATACAGTTTCCATTGAATCCGAAGATTACGCGTTGCAACGCTTGTATTCTATCCTTAGATATATAAGAAGATACAATCCATCAGAAGATACAAAATTGTTATTTTTGTATCTTCTTTCTTTATTACGTTTCTTAATTCCATACTGAATGTCGTCTTCGGGCCAAATTTTGGATTCTAAAGGTACAAAACTGGTACGTGTTCCGTCTTGAACGGGAAGAACAAATTGGAATCGCCGGAAGAAAACAGCAACAGAAAAAAAGAATACTTTTTTTTATGTTGTTGCAGGGTCCCTGTAGAATGTTTGCGGCACTTCGACGAGTCATGTCCTGGCAACTTTAAGTACTAAAGA
Organism: Mastigoproctus giganteus; assembly: GCF_048544385.1. Classification (NCBI taxonomy): domain Eukaryota; kingdom Metazoa; phylum Arthropoda; class Arachnida; order Uropygi; family Thelyphonidae; genus Mastigoproctus; species Mastigoproctus giganteus. Next base: position 215,218,931 of record NC_143583.1, read on the forward strand.
AGGCACTACTCGCCATTAGATCGGTGTATCTAACAAACTGGTCATTTAGTGCATATGTCTTTATCATCTTAAAAGAAAGAGTTCTATTACTGATCAATAGTAATCACTCATATCTGTAATTGGTAATAAACTATTTTTGAAAATTCTAGTGCTGTCAAAGATATTTTAAAATGTACTTTTATGTTAACAGTTAGCACAATGACTGCAAGTTTTGTTTTAAGTATTCTTTTAATGTCTAGCGTATGCAAAGCAATATTTTCCATCATATCCAGCTGTATACAGAGTTTTCTGATCGGCATGTGTAATTCATAATTTTCTCTCTTTAATTCAGCCTCGCCTCCCCAATTGCTTTATCTTACTTGCAAAGGTAGTCTTACCAGGAATCAACATCATTCTGAAACAATGTGTTCGTCCAATTTTAGACCATCTCTGGAATGCTTAAGTACGCAAACGAAAAGATTTCTTGATTCAAAATATATCGGCCAGAAAAGTATTAAATAACAGGGGGCGCAAAATTCTGTATAAACTTCTCTGTGTATATTAAAATTTTCAAGTCACTAAACCAGTTAAAGAGACTCTTCACGAACGTCATAACAAGTGATACCTGAAATTATAATCAAGTTTTGAATCTGCTTTCCATCTGATACAAATCAGATGGAAACCTGCATACACGCATTAATGTGTATATGTTGTCTTTTTATAATTTGCAAGCTAATCGCAGGCTGCCTAAAAAAATTCTGGTTAAAATTCTAAAAATATTCTGGTCTCGACTGACCATAATTGAGTCTTCTCTTATTTCTAATTTGCATAAGTGATATTGACAATGGTATTGCAGGTAAGCTGTCAAGGTTTTCTGATGAGTTGAAGGTGGGAAGAGCGGATAACAATTCGGGACAGACCATGTTGCTTAAGAAAACTTGGATTGGTTGCATATATGGTCCAAAAAATGGCAACAGGTTAATGCTTCTAAATGATTATGTATTTGATGACCAGAAATTGTGGGGTCAAGCTTGGGGAAAAGGAGCTACTAGTGTCCCCAGAAGGAAACGAAAAAGGTGTTACAATTTAGATGACGTGAAATTTTCTACCCAGCGTAGACAGGCGGAGAAGGCAGAGGGATGTTCCTGTCCGTGGTTTATAGGTCCATTACTAGTGGAGAGAAGAACGTCATTATCCCTCTATATAAGACGACGGTATATAAGGTAATGCTCGTAGACGGATCCAAAGTGAAAATTGTAAACTTCCACACTGACTCACGCAGTACGAAGATCTAACATAACAGCAGCCTTCGTCCAACACTTGACATTTTCGAAGCTCTCGAAATAGTTCCTGCTGAGGCGAGTCACTCTCGTTCAGAAAGGACAGTTTGTTTAATATTTCATCTAACCCAGTTCTGCCCGAGAGCCACTGAGTAAAGACTTCAGATTCCTGTTAGTAACAGCCCAAATTCCAACACATGAACTCCATTCGGTTCTGCCTCTACTAAGTTGTATTTATGCTTCCAGGAAGTCTTGGTTATACTACTAAGTTGTATTTATGCTTCCAGGAAGTCTTGGTTATACTACTAAGTTGTATTTATGCTTCCAGGAAGTCTTGGTTATAGACCTTTACAGTCGAAGGTGGGGTCACATCAAGGACACTCCATGAGACACTCAAAGAATGACTTCTCTATTATAGCCCTCGGAAGATAACCAATTTTTACTGTAAACGATTTATCAGCTTAGTAAATAACTTATAAACCTCAGGAATTTGTCTTAAAACTAAATCACTATTAAACTATAATTATACAATGAAAATATGACAATAATACTTGAAACTAGCGGACCATATATGTAAACTGGGTCGAACAGGAGTTAGAATTATATTTTATTAATAGGCTCGTATATACACTGGTGTTCAAAGAAAGTGCATCGCCACTTAAAATTGTAATTGTCGTCCGAATAACGTAAGTATATGGCAATATTTCTTACAGATTCCATTAGATAAGATTGACACGTGTAGGTGATGAGGTAATATTGCATCAACTGTTACTTTCAGCTATATAAGCACGCTCTGCAAGAGTGGCCTTCATTCCTTGCTTGTGTCAGGATGGTCAGTTACGTGCAGTTAACGCCACGAAGAAAGAGTGCTATTGTAGCTTTACGTGAGGAAGGACGTTCTTCCAGTCATATTGCTTATAGAGTGTCTTGTAATCAGTCGACAGTGAGTAGATTTCTTTCCAAACTCAAGAATACTGGCTCTGCTGATAGGAAAAAAAGGAACCGGACGCAACCGAGTGTCTACATCAAAACAGAACCCCGTTTTGAAGCGCATATGCCTTAAAAACCGTAAAGCTTCTTCGTCTGAGCTGAAAAGAGAATGGGAAGAACATACAGAAGTGGTAGCAAGTGTAGTAAGAGTCAGAAGACGCCTCTTCAAAAATGAACTTGTTGTGCCAAGAAGAAGCCCCTCCTCACACAAAAAATGAAAAGGGCCCGATTAATTTGGTGTAAGGACCATGTCAAATGGATCCCGAGCAGTGGAAGTCAGTTATTTTCTCGGATGAGAAGAAATTCAACCTGCATGGCTCTGATTGGAGACAAACAATTCGACGTAGACGTGGTGAAGAATACCATCCAGACTGTCTGTTTGGTGTCTACAATGAAATTCCCTACCAGCCAAATGATATGGAGGTGCATTTAGTATCGCGGAGTAGGTCGCCTGCAGTTTATAAAACGTTCCATAAATGCCAATGAATACCTGACTATATTGGACGGCAAATTACTGCCAACCATTAGAGATCATTTCAACCTGCCAAGTAACTGCATCTTTCAGGATCACTCTGCTCCTTGTCATCGGGCGAAAAGTGTAAGATGAAAAAATGGTTGGAAGAACAGTCCATTATAACTGTTAGCTGGCCTGGAAGCAACCCGAACCTAAATCCTATAGAGAACTGTTAGCATTGTGTGGAATCTACAGTTGCCAGAAAGAAGCCAAAGACCCTTCGTGAACTTCGTAATCCGTGTTTGGAACCACGAACTATCGGTTGATTACCTTCACAAATTGATCTTGTCAATGACTCGACAGTGCGCTGCTGTAATCAGGGCCAGAGGCGGTTCAACTAATATTAGTTCGCACCTGGTGAACTTTTCATTTTGTTTTCCCTTGAAAATGATAAACTGAATCAAATTCTGATAACATTTCAGCCATAATTGTCGTGTTTACCAAAACTGTTGTATAAAGGTTGCAAATGCTAATTTTGGAATATTTTGAGAGCACCTGTCAAATATTACTTAGTTTTGCCTTAAATATTAATTAATATCTTTTGTTTATATTTCTATTCGTGATTAATGTAATTAATCTCATTAATGTTGGTCTATTCTCATGGTCTGCGACCATGAGAATAGACCAACATTAATGATTAATTAGTGATTAATGTAACATACCATCGCGAAAAAGGGTTAGAAATATGAAATTCCTAGGTGATGCACTTTCTTTGAACACCAGGGTATATAGGATGTTTCAATTAAAACTCACCGAGGTCTCTCTCGCTTATTTTTAGTTTTAGGATACTGCGCTTATCGTCCGGACCTTTTTTTTTAAATGTTTTCTTTGAAAAAAATTTGATGTTTAAATTAGACTTGCGAAACACCTAGCACAAAACCGGGAGAAATGGAGACAGTTCATCAAAGGGGCAAACTAGTCGACAGACTGATACACTTAAGAAGAAGAAGAAACTCGACTAAGTAAGTATCACCGTTTCGAATTTACAGTTCGAAATTTGCCTAATATCAACTGCTTTTTTTCCTCCATCCTCAGTTTATTCAAAAACCTCGTCAGCGTACTTCTGAAACGATCGTAAACCGATTTTATTTGAAGAAAAAGCAAATGAACAAAGTATGTGATGTTGTATGTGATGGTCGCTTAGCCAAAGATGTTTTCGGACTTCGATGTTCACGGAATTTTTTGATCGGTGAAATACGTTAATGTGAAGTAATTCGCAACATTTTGCCACGGCCAGCGGGCCATCAGTAAAAACTGAGCCGACAACTTCATCTTTCCACATACGACACCGCACCACGGACCATCTCACCTGATGGCGGGTATTTCTGCAACAGTTTGGGCTTTAATGGACAGGACCCCAGTAGAGAGAATTGTGCTCGTTGGTGAAGCCATCCAGTGTGGAGGTTGATTCGTTAGTCTACAGGATATGTCTTAGGAAACCGAAGAGCACATGTATATACTGTACACAGAGAGAAAAGAGACTTAAAAGTATATTGGAGAGACTGAATATTATACAGTTGAAATGTACGTTCTACGTTAGCAGCATTTACAAGCATAATCACATGACAGTAGAATTATGTAAAGTAAAACACTGTTCTTTGGTGCAGTAAGGCGGGGCTAAAGCCCCCTTGGGGGCTTTAGCCCCGCCTTAGTGCCAATGATATGTAATGCAAACACTTATGAAAGTACAGCTGCAATACGACAGATCTGTGTCTTTAATAAACATTAAAATGGCTTTGCTCAAGACGTACTTTTCTCTGTTAATTTAAAAATGGCGAAGAACCTGAAGTGTACTCTGTGCGAAGAACATAGGTGCCAGAACCAGAAAAGCCAGAACTAGAAGAACCAAAGAACCAGAACCAGAAGAAGAATCAAAGAACCAGAAGTGCACTCAAGAGAACTCTGTGCGAAGGATGTGAAAGACTTGTGAAGGCTATGGAGAACAACGTCCGTTGGCTAATTAAAACCAGTTCCTCAAGATCTTATTATTTAATTTAATTAAGGACAATACCACCACTTTGCTTATTGACTTGAAGTGGTGAAACCCATATTTAGTCTCTATAGAGCAAAGTTTCCGGCATCCCCCCCCCCATACTTTTCCTTCAACCCACGCACAGTACTAAGTACTATAGGTTTGATACCTTTCGTGTTTGGGGTTCTCATAAAAAAAAAATAAATAAATAAGTACACTAAACTCACCAAATATACTAACTTTACAAGGTGGCACGTTAAAAGTTTGTGTTTTTGGCTTAGTTCTTTCATACATTGATTTCTCGCCAGAATCCGTCAAACTCACTTAACCAAAGAGTCTGTACCGAATTGATATAGGCCGTTCTTCAAATGCAAACATAATTTTAAATAAAACATTTAAGAAGTGCGAGGACACTTTTTTGTAACTCTAAACAGCGCGCTCATCTTTATAATTATGATTATTTTGTTTTTAGTTGAGTATGCTCTCAATTCTTGTACGAAAGCTGTTTTTGATGGGAGGAGGTGTAATAGCTCCGAAGAGTAGATTGAGAATCACGGAAGCGAACAAAATTTGATCAGAAAGGCAAAAGAAGAGATTGGAGGGAACAATGGACAGGAAAGAACCAAATAAAGAAATACTTCCGGCTTGGTGGAGAAGGGAGTGAATGCATTACAGACCCCATAACGCACCTTTGGACCAATAGTCATTCTCACTGTGGATCAGATCAGTATACCAGGAATAAGCTGAGTCAATGCATTAAGAGCCCTTCTTAGTTCCATTAGCCGATGGGATAGATCGCATACCGAAGCACAGAACACGTGCAGATCGTTACTTAGTCAGGGGCAGCCCACTAGTGCATTAAGACTGCACGGACAGAAAACCTACATCTAGCTTAATGTTCGGCTGCCAGGAACACTTGGAAAGCGCGGTGCACGTAGTCTCCAATGATATATAGCATGCAGCGATATTGAAGGAGTACAGCGGAGAGCTGAGCTCCCTTTTAGGTGCAGCGCAAGAAAAGATGCGCGTTGGAGGAAACTTTTAACTTACACCAGAAGCCAGAAGCTGGTATCATCATAAACAGGATTACGATTCTTGCCACTCTCTAAGATGATAAACAACAATTGGGGAGAAAACAGAAAATATGGGAGACGGGTGGATAGATTGGCACTAAACAAGATATCAATCCTCGTGAAAAACATAAATTAAAGTAGAATAATACACCCCACCTTAAGTGATAGGATTTGTGGACATGGAAACGTATTTTAAGTTCTGTAAAGTTACGCTCCCAACTTGTGACCTACATAATTCCATGACCAACAATCAGGAAGGACGGGGGATAGAAAATAACTCAATTCGGTGGATCGTGCAGCAACATCGCCTTCCCACAGGCTTCTGAACTGTGAGAAGGGGTCGTTGATGCGTTCTAACGCTTGAAAAAAGATGGTGTACATCGTCGTCGTGAGCGGGGCTGCCATTCTGCATTATCCTGATGCCATGTCAGAGGATCACTAACCACAATCTTGGAGTAGCAGGGCACAAGAAGAAAGCAATAGAAAACATATCGTGGACAAGCCACGTCATCACGTCATTCTAGGGTGGATTTCTGTAACATTTCTATCAAATGATCATCAGATCCCAGAAAAGGCATACCCAAACACGCACGCCGCACATCATCAGTTTATGCTTTCTCACTGTATTTTCCTTCCTCTGAACAAAATATTTATTACATCACTGTGTATACAAGTATTGTATGGAATATTGCCCTCCAGGAACGTTGCTGGTGGGCTACTCCCTGTTGTTTATTATTTCTTTCCTTTCCTACAATAATCATAATATTTGTATGTATATATTAATATTAGTTTTTCTCTCTGAGCTTCGAAGAAAATCTCTAAGATTTACGTGGAGTAAGACGAACAATTTTCCATAATCAGATGAATGTAGACCGACAAAAGAAAAGTGTAGGAAGATTTCCCAAGTCATCTTTATTAAATTTCTTCTCAACCGGGTTGGAAGTAATGTTCCTCCGGGCTGAAGTAACCACATTATCATAACTTGAGTCTGTCTACTGCATGACGTTGACGAACGAGAAGTCAGATGTTTTCTCCAATTTCCAGTTAAAAGATATGTCACAGAGATGTTTACTGAATTAAACGAAAAATTCAGCAAAATTATTTGAATTCGAAATGGGGAATTATTTTACGTAAGCAAATGCAAAACTGTCCTTAGGGGAAATTGTTTATAGGATGAAGCTTCTGAAGACATATTAATAAGGCCAATTATGCAATTATAAAAAGTAATATTATTAAAGATATGTGCGAGGAAGCGGAATTTTTCTGCACTTGAATTGCCAAAAAATAAATTAAATTAAAACAGAACATTCGTGTTATTGTCATTCTCACAAGGTAACAATTCAATTCCGCTTTCAACTTATCATGACTCACTGCCTGTTGCCGCCTTAGAAGGCAATTTATTCCAGTATTAGACACTCGCTGTCCATGAAATTCTTGAGATCTGATCTTCGTTTTGAAGTATCGTGGTCAAAGTCTTTTTGAAGCACCATGGCTAGCTTGAATTGTTAACAAACTTTCTCGCCATCAGAAAACTTTAACAGCTTTCCTTGGATACTCGTGTCAACACCGTTTATGAAACTTAAAAATAGGAGAGAACCGAACACCGAGCCCTGAGGGTTTGACTCCATGACCTTACAAAATGAAACTCACAGGCCTATAATTCTGTGGATTGTGGAGACATTAACATTTTTCGAGTTCAAAGGGATCCGTGGTACCTTGATCTGACTCGAGAAGATTCTCGTTTCAGATTGCCGATGGAATTTGCTCCTATTACAGTTTCCCTTTCAGTTAATGGATTGCGCGCAAGTGTTCTGCCTGCTGTTTCAGAATACATTAAAATATACAAAAAACACAAATTAAAATTAGACTGAAAGGTAAAGAAACACCTTTATGACAACGCAGCGTGTCTTATGATGACTCATACTCCGTTCCTAACAAAGGACGGCACGTGGACCGCAACCTCGTGCTCACTGTCCCTTACAGCAGGAATAAAAGAGGGGAAAAAAGATACTTCCTGCTTGATGTCATTGCTTCAACTACAGTAGTATTAAGATGCAAAATACAAAGAACGGTGTTTTTTGTGGTGCATATCATTAAGAGATTTACTCGAACCTTTCTAAGTATCAACGACTACGTGACACAAACTTCCTCAATGTTACTCAACGATATTTTCATTATGTTGTGCAAAAAGAGCGAAAGTGTATAATCCGTGAAAACAAAGGTAAGACACCTTTTGCTTGTGACAGAAATGAACATTAAGGTAACTCTGAAAAGTAACCAGTAATAAATAAACAACCAGATAAAAAGTGAATAATGAGAATAGCCACAAAGTACAGGTGATCATCAGATCCAAGAAAAGTCATACCCAAACACCCTCGCTGCGTATCATCATCAACTTACATATTTTCTTAAAATATGGTTTATCGAATATTTATATATTAATTTGTAGAACTAACATTTGGGAGCTGCCCGTTACAAGACACTAAACTGCTACACCAGTTTTGAGAATTTAACTCAAAAATGTAAATAAATCAAAGGTGTTTATTAAGGGATTAGAGTAGATTTCTTGGGCGCTGTGATTGGTAGCACTCCTGTCTAAGGTATTCTAGGCAGGAGTGCCCTGAGATGACATGCATTTTTGCCCATTAAAAGAATAGGTCTCCATTTAAGCAACAGAACCTCCAGTGCGCCACCCAGGCAATAGCCTATCTGCGCAAAAGTCTTAATTTTTTGTTTTATTACAATTTATTTGTGTGATTTATCATCACTGCAATAGTTATCAGGCCAAAATTATTCTAGACATTTCTGTTGATTAAATAGTTCGTTATCGGTCTTTAGCCTGTGGTCACACAGAGATAAGCAAATATCCCGTGTGACAACAGTTACCGCCCCTTCCTCGTGGAGGAAGACCTCTACTCGTATGGCGGTTAAAAATTTTAAACCATGTTAAAATTGTAGTCTCACACTGAGTCGTTCTCCAAGCATAGCACTATCTCTAATCATAATCTGTTCTTTTTCGATTTATGGCCATTGCCTTTTCATATTCAGGACAAGTATGGTCTACAGCATTATGTTCTGCTGTCTGCTTTCTACGTTTGCAATTAACACAACAAGGTGGCTTTTCCATGTTCACACAGTCTTTATATGAATGTCCTTCAGTGGAACAATGTCCACAGAACGCTTTCATTTTACAGGACTTTGCAATATGCCCGTAAGCCATACATCTGTAACACTGGGTCACCGTGACAATGTCACGGACCCGACAGGCAGACCAATTGACAAACACTTTTCCATTTCTGATCAACTGTTTATGAACCGAACCTGCTATCTGCACTGTCCAGTTATTCAAATTCTTGCTCTTTGCTTTGTTCACAGATATCACGTTGAAACTTTCTTGGAATACCTTTTGATTTACTCCATAATCTTTCAAGTTCTTAATCCATAATTGTTCTTTCAATTCATCTTTATTCACATCCAGTTCCACGTCATAAACCAAATCTTTAGGATTTCGCTTCTTTACCTTTTCTACGCACAGTTTTAGTTCTTTAAACTTTGGACAATCAGCGAGCATCTCTATATCTTTTTCTGACTCTACTTCAAGGACGATCTTCTTATCCAGAACAGTTCTTAAATTTTGGACTTTAACATTCTGTAGTTCAGGTCTCACATTTCTAATTAAATCTTTTTTGATATCTTCACTACATTTATGGTTACTGTTCTTGGTAGTAATAATTGCTACTCTGGGTTTTGCAACACACTTTCTTTGGCGCTGTGATTGGTAGCACTCCTGTCTAAGGTATTCTAGGCAGGAGTGCCCTGAGATGACATGCATTTTTGCCCATTAAAAGAATAGGTCTGAATAAATTTCTCTTGCAAAATGGAGAATATAACGATCAACAGTATCTTATTCTGGCCTGTTTTAAGGTCATATCCTACTTTACAGCCGTTAGGGTTTCGCGCTAGGGCACATAGATTTCCATGACTACGATTCCAACTCATGCCATTAAATGGTGACATCCAAAGGTGTCTGTTTCAATCCTGTTAAAGATCATTTCGCACTCTTTTAATGCCAAATGGCTGAGAAAAATCATGAGATAGACGCGTCATGAGAATAGACCAAAAAAAAACAAACTATTATATTTAGGCCACCCGAATAATTAAATTCATCTGCCGTGCTGTGTCTTATGCCTGTTAACTGCGTGTGTTCTGTGGTCGATTTGTCTGCTTGCTGGACGAAAAACACCAGTTTCTGGGGAGAAAAACCTTGCTATCTACGCCTGAGACCGACTAACTCAGCCGCGGAGTGAAAAAAGCCCATTAAAGTTCCTCGCGTCATCGACGGGATTCGAACTCGGGCCTTTTTTCACCCGGTCAACTCTAAGTTGTAATATTAGGTATACAGACGACCACTAACATTAACGACTTTGAAAGAACTGTTGCTGATAAAAGATCAAGGTGCCAGGAGTATGGTGAGGACTTGTCTGGAAGGTGTGACCAAGTTAACGACTTAGGGATTCTCTTTTCCAGCAGTGCTAAATTCGATGCCCATGTCCTTAAAACCACCAGCAAAGCATTCAAAACACTGGGATTCATCAAACGGAACACATACAAGTTCAAAAACTACAGATATGCGGTTATCCTTTATAAAACTATTGTTCTGCCAATCCTTGAATTCAGTTCACCCATCTGGAATCCTCACACAAAGACTTTAACTAACAAAATTGAAGCAGTCCAAAAAAACTTTATCCGTTACCTTACGTACCGCAATCCTCTATTCTATCACTCAGTGTATTATGAATCGCTGTGTGATTACTTTCATCTAAGGCCTCTGTGCACTAGAAGAGTTACTGCTGACATCGCCCTCCTAGCCAAAGTAATCACTGGAATTTATGAAGCATCTGATATCCTGAGTAAAATAAACTTCAATGCTCCCTGTAGACAAGTCAGGAACCTTACACCGTTTCGCCTTGACTCTGCCAACACGGACTTAATGAAGTTCAGTCCACCGAACAGAATCAGCAAATCAGCAAATGACTCTCGCATTGACTTCTTTGACAACTCCCAATCACTGATGAACTCCATCCACAAGTTTGCCTCTTCACTTAAACTACAATGTGACTAGCTGACATCTAATTATTGTAGCTTTTTATTTGTTATATTATTTTTCTATTCTCTAACTGATTAATTATTTTGTTTTACCTTACCGGTAACTTAACTTAATGCAATCCTCTTTTGTACATATGCTTTTATTGTTTGAATCTATATCAATGTTTATGGTCCTGTTGGATTTCATATTATTGTTATTATGTTTATTGATCTGATCTCAGATACACTGTTAATGGTTACCTGTTGTGTATCTTTTTATTAATAAAATAAAATAAAATAAAAATAAAATTTCAAGAAAGCTTTTGGCACTGTTGCACATAAAATATTCTTGTGCAAAGTGGAGCAGTGTGCCATTTAAGGAAAGCTGCTGCTAAGGATAAAGGGATGGTTAAATGGGAGAAAATGGAGCGTGGTTATTAATGGACATTAACCTTCTTGGTCTTATGTTAATTGGAATTCTCCAGGGTTTAGTGTTGGGTTCATTATTCTTTTCTACAATGCTCGAAATTAAAAATGTTTTTCATGAATTTTGAAGTATTGCAGAAGACGAATATTTGATGAAATAGACATCCTGTCACGTAAATTCCAAGTATCCAATAGAAATCGATTTGCTACCTTTCAGAGCCACACGTTATGTATATTATTCTCGCCTATAAAGACTCGGGTTGCGACTACATCACTTCATTCCCGTTTTTTTTTTTTTTTTTTTTGCCTTTCTCAGTGAGATAGCCACATCTTCAGTACTCACGATGGCAAATCATCGTCGTTTAGATGATTCTTTGAGGTTGCGGCCATTGGACGACTTGAAGCGGTGTAGTCATAGGCGGAGGAACAGACTGTCCTAACGTATCTGGCAGTGTCGTCTCGGCCCTTGGGACGTTGTTTACTACATTAGCATTAGCATATGATGCAAGAAAGCAAGCTTATGCAGCATCAGCCAAAAAAAAAAAACACTTCCATTTGACCCCTCTGTTCATTCGAAATACCTGTCCAGCTGATCCTTAAATTTATTTAGGCTATCAACTTCCACGACAAGGGATGGAAGTCTGTTCCACCTACCAGCTACCAGCTGGCTAAAGGCCAATTTGAATTTATGCCCTCTCAGGTGATTATTCTGAGAAAGATAAAGAATCCCATCAGCATTGAGCATGCTCAAACCATTCAAGGCTTTGTATACCTCTATCAGATCACCTCGCCGGTGCTTATTCTCCAGACACTGTAATTTGCAAAACAACCCTTTCTTCTTAAGAGCACCCCTTTGTTCCATTCACTAATCTTGTTGCCCTTCTCTGTACTCGTTCCAGCAGCTCTACATCCTTCTTGAAATGAGTCCTCCAGACCTGTATACAGTACTCAAGGTGTGGGCTGACCATTGCCTTATACAAGGGGATATCACCACCTTATTCCTGATAGCAAAATTCCTGTATATCATTGAAAACATCCCATGACCTGCTCTTGCACCTGTCTGCACTGCTCAGAGAACTTCATATCTGACTGCACAATTACTCCCAGGTCTTTCTCGTTATCCAATACCCTGAGTGTAGTACGGCACAGTTGCACATTAATTTGGGGTTACTGCTACCCATATGCAGTACTTTGTATTTGTCAATGTTGAACTTCAATTGCTACCTCTCAGCTCATCTGCCCAACTTTTCTAGATCCTGTTGCAGTAGCGTACAATCCTTACTGTCTTTAACCACCCCTGCCAACCTTCGTATCGTCTGCAAACTTGGACATTAAACTTGATATACCTTCATCAATGTCATTGATAAACATAGAAAACAATGGACCCAACACAGGTGCAGTTGGAGGAGTCCTGGAGAAGGACTGTTTGTAGAGAGAACCTGAGCGGGGAGCACAGTGGTATCCTCACCGTCCTCCCCACTCCGGGTGGAAATGACCCGAGTTCGAATCCCGTCGATGGCGCGTGGGACTTTTATGGGCTTTTTTCACTCCGTGGCTGAGTTAGTTGGTCTCAGTCTTAGATAGCAAGGTTTTTCCCTAGAAACTGGATGTTTTTCGTCCAGCAAAACAGACAAATCTACCATAGAACACACGCAATTAACAGACAGAAGACATAGCACAGCGGATAAATTTAATTATTCATGTGGTCTAAAAATAATAGTTTGGTATCAGTTGCTGTATGGAGGAGGTTGTCCAGGAGTAGTATTAAGAAGTTTCAGGTGATGCCAGCGGTAGTGAAAGACACTGACTAGTTGGCATAACTGGTCAGTGTATGGAAGGCATCGTTAGACTCCAATAACTTGGTTTCTGGCCGAAGTGATGTAATGTGGTGGTCTAGGAGTAGTTTGGCTCTTAGATCTAAGTATGTGTTGCATCAGTGCATCACTTGATCCCAGTCTTCAGGTTCTCCGCAGATACAGAGACTATACCGAACTCTAGAAGACGCCTCTTGATAGACTGTTGGACATTTAACAGGAAGGAAGCATAGACGTTACGAAAGAACCAATGGAACCTTGTTTGTTGATGTAGGTTACCTCAGGGAGGAAAAGTTTAGTAGTTGCACCAGTTTTGGAGTTATCCCAGCGGGTTTGCCATACGTTTATCAATTCTACCCACACATGTTTGTGCTCCTGTTGGATATCGGTATCGGTACGGGTTTGAATAGCGAGGAACTGTTCTTCGTTTATTCTTCTTAATGGCATGCGAGAGTCTGATTAAAGCGACACGGAAGCCCAAGGGGAAACAGCCGGTTACTACCTGTAGGGCGTCTGCGCGAGTAGCACAATGGTATCGTCATCTTCCTCCCCATACCGAGTGGAAAAGGCCCGGGTTCAAATCCCGTCGATGACGCGAGGAACTTTAGCGGGATTTTTTCACACCATGGCTGAGGTAGTACCACTGTCTGCGATGTCGCATCCTCCTCTACCCTTTATTATCAGCATGTGCTTTTTCTGGTGTTGGGGGTCTGAGGCAGTTTCAGCGTAGCAGCATAGGACAACTGGTGCTGGGTCCCTTCATCAGAGACCTGGGTGGAGGGAGCCTGCTATAGTTGGATTCTTGTTTACTTTAGATAGGGTTTTATTAGTTTGTTGGAATTGAGCATTGGCCGCCTTCAGCTGCTCATTTTCCTTAATGATCTCATATAACTTCTCTAAAACAGCACGAAATTCGTAATGATGCGGCTCTGATGACTGAAGATATCCAAGGACTGCTGTGGCCAGCACGATCACAAGACTTAAATCTGATCGAAAATGTGTGGGACTCTATTGCACGCCGACAGCCAGCTGCTCGGTCGATTGGCGAGCTCAGATGGAAGAGTGGGATTTCTTGCTACAGAATCTTATAGACAATCTTATATCGATCATGGTTCACCGCTGTGAGGCCTGTTTAGCCGTTGGAAGGAAGGGATCATTGGCTGTACTGATGTCAGGTGACCAAATTTTTGAACATTTTCTATCAACTTCTGTAATACCACTTTTTTGGTAATTCTTATACAATCCCTATAAATGTCCCTTATGCCTGTCCGAAGTTTCTCGCTCTCTCCTTATTGCATCTTTATTCTATGGTACACCACCGTATTAAATTTTTTCCCGCTTCATCGCAAGTTTCACGAGTTACACCACGTTTTCTAGGTGTTCTGTTAATTTTGTCTAGCAGTGTAAATTTATTATTGCATATTGGTGAAAGCATGTCAGGCTTAATGTCTAAGTTTGCAAATGATACAAAGATCAGCATGGTGATTAATAAAAGGAATCAGGATAAGCTACTGCAACATGATCTGAAATAATTCGGCAGATGACCTGAGAAATGGCAGTTGAAGTTTAATTGAAAACTGCAAGGTACTGCATATGGATAAAAGTAATCCCAGATTTACGTAACAACTGTGCAGTACCACACTGAGGGTAGTGGAAAATGAAAACGGGTAATTGTGCAGTCAGATATGAAGTTCTCTGAGCAGTGCAGACAGGCTGCCAAGACAACTCATGGGGTTTTGTCAATGATATACAGGACCATGAAAACACTTCGGACATGTTTTAAATTTGTTTGATTTCTCATGAGAATAATTCCGTTTACAAGCCGAAGTACATTGAACTATTGTAACCAAGGTAACGTTTCATAGTGTATTTGTAACCTCTCTTTCATCCACAGCGTTTTCAAGCCACTGACCTCTGTGTATGCTGTCCCCAGTCCTTCTCGAGCAACTCAATAATGGCTGTAGTTTCCCCCCATCCCTCCTTTTGGTACTAAACACAAACAGAAAAAAACCTGTGAGAATTAAACAGTTTTCTTCAGTCATGAAATTCTTTTCCATTTTCTCTCTCGGATAGCTTGTGCTGAGCGTTACCAAGGCAACAGAATGGAAATAGCGCTGCAGCCGCATTTTAACTCTTTCTTGAAATTACTGCAACAGAAAAAAGGCAGATTTTAGTTGGAAGACAGAAACCCACTTAGAACTCTAACATCAGGCCTGAGAGTCCGTCTTACACACTCAACTGAAGCGCCTTTGTTGAACTTTTTCATCGTCTCGGGGGGCTGTGCAGATTTTTGTGTTACTGTAATTCACAAAGACGTTCAACATTTCGTAAACCCTCTTACAGCGAAGTCGTAGAGCGTGTGGCCAGGTTTGTCCATCAGGTCATTTTAAAGTGGTACGAAAGGAACGTCAGGAAATACGAAAAAAGTGTGAAATTTTCGAAAAATGTTTTAAAAAAATCATGAAGAATTGTCATTTTTCGTAAGGAATTCAGTTTGAGAATCAAAATAAATTAAAGGAATCTTAGAATGAAAGGAAAATAACTTTTATTTGATAACTTGAATATGCCGGTATGGACAGGCAAAAGTTTTAAAACAATTGACAAAAGTTGATGAAATTTGTTAAAATACCTCCACTTTACTTATTGGAGATGTGAAGTGATGTAGCTCATGTTTAGTCTTCGGCAATCCCCAATCTATTCCATCTTGTACAATGATTGATATCTTTTGAGGTTATGGAAGGCACCATGGCGAGATAAAATTTTCCTCATATTTCGAGGGTGCAGCTCTAAAGCTATGTTCACTGGTTGGACGCTAGATAGGTCCACCGGACTGAACCTATTGTTAACTCTTCAGGGGGCTTCCGAATCAGCTAATTCTCGCTGCTTCTACTCTCTGCAAGATATTGATTGGAGGGAATCCAGGTGGTGTGTGTATGCAAGGGGGTTGGGGCATTGTCAAATAGCTGGGGATATTCTTGCCTTGCGTACACTATGTTCAAAATTTCATTACTTTACATGTCCTCCCCACCTTTTCTTTCAAATGAATACATCACGAGTTCCTCATTCATTTCACAAATATGCGTGATCTCAGTTCCAATCTCAGTGATACCCATTTTCACTTAGTCTGCCAATCCCATTTTATTTTTATGAGAGAATCTCAATTATCGATCGATTCAACCATTGCTCATCTCAGTTGTCTTAATTATTCGCTCTGCGATTCCTTTCGTGTTAAAGGTGGCACTTGTGAAACAATCCGGTTTAATATTTTCCTCTCAGAGATTTAGTAATTTGGAATCTCCTCTTTTCAATATTCTCTGATTTAAAATCCCTTTACCCCATTCTGTCAAATTCATCTGTTGCTCTATCGTTTTCTAAAATCCAATCACTTGCAACTCTTTGATCCTTTCCTTGAAAACTGATTTTGTCCAGTCCAACTTTCCCAACATTCAGGTAATTTACCTCGGTGATTTTAATATTCACAATTCCGGCTGCTTTCATTTTCTAGTCACACGGACCCAACTGGTCGAAATGCTGAGGTTTTTGCAATTACTAATGATCTCGCACAGATTTTCATTTACCTACCAGGATACTGGACTGTTCTAAAATCATAGCCAACACACGTGATCTTTTTCTCACACCAGAAACTCTTCCAAATAGCCAGTCAAGGTGTGTAGTCCTCTGGCCACCTTAGATTATAACTAAATGTAAAGCAGTTATTGATCAATCCAAATTAGATTGTGAACAGGCTAAGAGCAGAAAACTAGCTTTTTGTCCAAACGGTAGTCGTGCATTATGGTCTCGTATGAAAACTATTGGCCGCAATATTTGTCCATCTTTATTCCCATATCTGTTAAAATCTGATGGTTCTATTGCCGTTTCAGCTAAAGGGTATATACCCATGGTAGAATGCTGCTGACCCAGTCCTCAGGTTGAGTAGGATCCAGTGGTTTTTTAGACTACTCCAATGCCAACAGGCGACCACACTCAGCACCCTCGCTGGGTGGATTTTCTTCCCTCTCCTTGAGGATACCGTCCTCCCCCACCTTCTCCCAGAACCAAGGAAGTCAGTGGTTCGTATCCGATTAACCCCAAGCCACAGCAGGGCTCGTCGAAACGGGTGCCATGAACATGTGACTTAGAGCCCTGACAAATGGGGTTCAGTTCTGGTCTCTGATGAGTCCCGTTTTAGTCTACACTCACATTCTAGAGGTTATTTCATCTGGAGACAACGATGATTGCAGTATCATCCCTCCGACATTATAGAAAGGGACACTTACGGTGGAGGCAGTGTTTTTGGGTGGGGCGGAATAGTGATCAACTTCCGCACTCCTCTTCATGTTTATCAATGGGGTACCACAACTTCGCAGAGGTACCGAGAACAGATCCTTAAACCACTTTTTAGGCGTGCGGTTGGCCAAGATTTTCTTTTCATGCACGATAACGCACTGCATATAGAGCTCAAGTGGTGGATTTTTAAACTGAAGATATGCAACGACTGCCGTGGCCAGCAGGATCACACATTAAATCCGATAGGACACGCTTGGGCTTCCTACAATCCCTCGCTCACTTGGTGACCTAAGGACTGCACTGGTGGAAGAAGGGGTGTTTTCGCGCATCTTGTATCGAATTCTGTAATGTGAACTTTTTGGTAATTTTTATACAACCCTTATGAATTTCCCTTATACCTGTCCGAAGTTTCACGCTATCGCCTCTTGTCGTCGTTATTCTATGACACACCATACCAAATTTTGTCCAGCTTCATCGCAAGCTGCACGAGTTACACCACGTCTTCAATGTGTTCTGTTAATTTTGTCGAGCAGTTGGCTTGAGAGGAAAAATTAACCTTCTCCTTGAAGACTACCTTAGTGATAGGCCATTTGTCGTTAAAACAAACCAGTCTTTTTCAGACATTTCTTATTTCTCCAGGGGAGTACCTCAAGGCTCACTTCTCGGACCGATCCTATTTGTTCTTTACATTAATGAATTTCTCTCTCATCTTCCATCTTCCCACCTAGTAGCGTATGCCGATGACATTTCCATTCTAATCACTGATAAAGACCCTAACCAACTTCAATGCAAGATCTCTGCCCTGCTCTCTGAAATGCATAGTTGGCTTCAAAAGAATCAGCTGATACTAAACCCAGAAAAATCCAAATATATGGTGTTTAGGACGAAAAATAAACCATTAAATATTGATTTCGAAATAACATACAAAGGAAAACAACTGGAAAGGGTGAATGATACCAAGTTTCTAGGAATCTGGCTAGATGACAAGCTGAGTTGGGATAAACAAATGATCACCTTACGAAAGAAAACTTCGTCACTAGCAGGAATACTCGCCCGAGCCTCTGCCTGGGTACCTCCTTTCCATCTCAGACTAGTATTCCTTTCCTTAATACAGCCTCACTTCACATATGGAATCATCTCATGGGGTCCGACCAGTCAATATAACCTTACGAGAATCAATTCAATTGTCAATCGATGTGTTCGTTCAATTTTGGGCCTTCCCTGGAATGCATCGGTGACTTCGAGATATAAGGAAGCGAGACCCTTAAGCATCTACCAACTGATACAAAAAGCTGAGGCGGTCTTTGTCTACAATGCTTTGAAAACACCGAACTTTCCTCCTCTCTTCAGATCCTTTTTTACAACAATAGAAGAAGAAGGAATAAGATATAATTTAAGAAATGAAGCGAACCTGAAGGTTCCGCTTTTCAGAAAAGCCATAGGCCAGAAAAATATAAAATACAGAGGCGCAAAAACCTGGAATAATCTTCCTGAAAACATCAAAAATGCCATTTCACTAAACAAGTTCAAGAAGCTCCTGACTGAACACATCACCAGGGAGGTCTGATCTAAATCACCCTCCACTCAACTCCTGAACTTTCCACAATGCATACCAGTTTGGAAATTGTGTAAACAAGTTGAAGGAATAGCTGTCAAAAAACTTGTAACACTCTACGCAATTATTTCATATTTTTTTTCTTTCATACTTGTTATTGTAAAAGTACTCACAATGTAATTATAAGTATGTACTGTTGTTAAACACGCGACATGTGTGGTTGGTTTACGTAGTCTCTGTAATGGAATGTAGAAACATGTCCGATTCATGATGTATCTGTTTTTATTGTTATCTTTTTCAAAGGGAACATCCCCTAAAAAGCCTCTGGCTTATGTGTTCTCCCTCCCTTCTTGCTGTTATCTCCCAACAATTGTAACACAAAATAAGGATAAATAAATTATCAAATTATCAGTGCATATTTCTGGATCTGGACGTAGTTTGCGTGTTTTACAAAAACGAATTGCAGGAAATTTCTTTTCTGCTAGTGAATAACCATTCTACAATACCCATGATTCTATTTTAGCTAAAGAAATTTGAAGTTGCCTTTCAATGGTATTCATAGTTTTGGGACTGCCAAGGGATAGGCGGTATCGAAGGCTTTCTGGATATTGAGATGAATCATGACCAGACGTTCTCCCGTTATGAAGGTATTACGGATGCTTGATTCTGTTTTTGTCATCGCATCTAACGTGGACCGATTCTTTCCTTGGGAAAAACCATTTTTCCCAAGGAAAAATGGATTTCTCTTGCCTAAACAGCAAGAGAAATCGGCCGGTATTTATGTGGAAAAGTACGATTCTGTCCTGGCTTTGGGAAGCTAGGACAATTGCCAGGAGTTTGGGTAAATATATTTTTAAAAATATTCGTTAGTAATATTTTAACAATGTTCTTTTTACACTGTTGTTTAATCACTTTATCATTACATAGTAGATCTCATCTCGACCAGCAGCACCACTGGATGTTTCATTCCAGAGACCCTAAAAGTTCTGTTAACGTGAATGACTTGTCGGATAAGTGTGAAACTATGGTAGAAAAATTTATCTTATGTTCTTCTGCAGATTCTTTAATTTGCTGAAAGATTGGGTTGTAGGTGGATACTGCCTATATACTGATGATTAGGCTAAGGCATTTGCTATTTCTCGTGGAGAGGACAACTCCTTCCCTTCCCAGTTTAGTACTGAAGCTGGTGATTGCATATACATGTATTTGCTATTAAATGTTTGTATTTTCCTCCAGATGAGTCTGGCGTTCACGTCTTTGTTTATACTTGAGAAAAGTTAATCCAAGCATCTTTTTTCGCTTTTCTTCATGTTTGGTGGAACTTGGCTGTCAGTCTTTTAATGCTAATTACGTTACTAGTTAAAAATCAGAGTTCTATTTTTCTCCTGTTTAGCGTGTGTGCAATCCTGTTTCCACCAGTAATTACTGTATTTGCGTTTTCCGGGGCAGATTTTGTATTGCAGTGGTAGCAGCTTGTAATATCTGATTAGTTATGTTCAGTGACATTATCTATGGGCTAGGGTTTGACTATTTTATCATCAAACTGGATGTGAGAGGAGTATTCATGCCAGTGTGCCCTACGAAGCTTCCAAGTGGAGCGACGCAGCGTAGGAGATTTTATCTGTATTTGGAGATTGCAGCGAATCGGTAGATGATCACTAGTGGGCTATCAAGAACAGACCACTCCGTTCTGGTATATATATATATAGGGAGAACCCAGTGGAAGGTCTATTTCACTTATGGATCCTGTAGAAAAATGAACAGTGTTCCAGAGGTTAAGTTGACATGGATCAAGAAGCGATTTTGTTAGTTAACCTTTCTTGTGAATTGTTGGAGGTCTCCACAGATGATGATCATTGAAGAATCCAAGTGAGCAGAACGGAGATGGTAGCACTGCTTCGGCCCCGCCATGGGGAGGCACGAGCAGTGCCCCTACATACGCAACCTTATGTTAGCTTAAAGGAAAAAAAAAAAAAAAGAAAGGTGGTTTCCCTTTCTGAAAGTACTTACAGTTCCTAAGCCTAAGTTTTCTATTAATGAATAAAAACGTTTGCAACTGAACAAAACTATTTTTTTGTGAAAACGCTCTAGAAATCACTCGGAGACTCGCTTGATCACTATAACCCTTGGCACCCGGGGCTAGCTTTTCGGGCATGAGTATATAACGTACATTCAACAAGAATATGCTTCATTGTGAGCAGAGAGTTGCATCGCGTACATTGTGGAGGATCATTTCCTGCGAAAAGAAAAAGATGTGCGAGCTGACTGTGACCGATTTGTGCTCTGGTTAGGATGACTTCTTCCCTTCTGTAAAATTTTCTAGTTATAGCAATGTGTCCTCACTAGAACTTTCTTGAAGAGAAGCTACTATTTGCCCAAGCACGCGCGCTCACAAGCACACAAACTGTCGTATGCTCTTTCATACAAGTCAAGCTTGTTCCTCATTCAAGTAAAGCGGCGGAACACAGCTCGTAATTCATTTATTCGACCAGTGGAGGCCGCCCATCACTTTATCAACAAGTTGGAAATTGTCGATGATTAAGAAGCCCATCAATTTCCAACTGAGTCGGGTAAAGTCGGGAGAATGAAGACTTCGGATTTGAAATACAACCCTTTAAGAGACGCACATTGCCTCTCAAATAACACTCGTTTGTGCGTAAAGTTTGCTTGTGATCCACTTCACATCGCATTGCTGACGTTTCCTTCATCGCTCTGCACCTTATGTAGAATATTCGCGGTCTTTGTGATCTCAATTTCTCAAACTTGCGAGGAGTTTGCTTAGAAGACCGCACGTTATATACTCCACATTTAACTGTCTATTAAATTCCTTAAGGCGATTTTATTTATTTATTAAACACGCGTGTAAACTGAAATAAGATTAATATTTTGCGATTGAATTTTCGAAGAAAAGCGAACGACGTACTTCAGAAGCATTCTCTGAAAGAGAATCCTCTCGTAAAATTAGCACGCGTGCGTGTTTCACAACGCACTCGTGGGAAAGAGTTAAGGTACAGTAGAGTTTGTGCACTTACTCTTTACAAATCGAACTGAAACCTTGAGCGCAGATCCATGCAGTTGTGTTTTAAGAAAAGTGAACTGACCGAGCGTCAACCATTTCATTTGAGAGAGATTTGGCAACGAATCTCTCTCAACTTTGTCGCAGTACGCGTTATTTTGTTGGAAGAATAGTTACAATTAGAACAAAACGCCCTGAAACACCTTGTAAAATCCATGCCACGCCACACCACACACTTGCTGTTATTGGAAACAAAGGCAATCCAATTCGATACTGAATAAAGGTTCCTATATTTTTTCTTTTCTTTCTTTTTTGTTTAGCGTGTGTATAACATGAGCTGTTCTTATGAAACAGTGAGCTTTAGCGTCTTAGGACTCTTGGATACTCAAGAACAGCATACTAGCTCGTGAACGTCCTGGCTGTCAGGGAGTATAATCATACTCTCTAATTAATGTGTATTGTCCAGGTTGCTGAGCGTCATATACCACTTAGTAATGCTTGGTAACGCAGCATTCGTCCCTCTGGTGTGGAAGCCACACATCGATCCCTGATTAAGTTTGGTTCACACCTGGGTGGTCGCCTCCAGAGTACTAGGCGGATTACTTCAGGACTTGCACGGGGGTTATACCCAGGGTACCAGATGTTTGCTAACAGTCCCGCCATCGTGGAAGTGCAAACAAAGAATTTAGTAGTCGCAGAAAGACTGGACTCTTTCGAAATTCGGTCAACTTGGTTTAAGTGTCACTTGAATATCAGTTCCACCAGCGTTTTAGACTGCGAGACAGCAAACCTAACTTGTGATACCTGAGAGAATGTCTGCGACAGCCTCAAGGACCATACAGTTTTGAATGTTGATAAATATATACACCGATGAGCCAAAACATTATGACCACCTACCTAATATGATGTTTGTCCTCCACGTGCAGCCCAAACATCTGGTACCTGGCGAGGCATGGACGCTACAAGATTTATAAACGTGTCTTGTGATATCTGGTACCAACACGTAACCAGCAGATCCTTTAACTCCTGTAAGATCCGTGGTTGAGACGTCGCAGATCGGAGTTGCTGTTCCAACACAAAACTACAGATGCTCCATGGGATTGATGTCTGGGGAATTTGGAGGCTAGGGCAATACCTGGAAGTCTTCCTCATGTTTCGCGAACCTGTCTCGAACAATCCGAGCGGTGTGGCATGGCACATTATCCTGCTGAAAGACGACACCGCCAGAGGGGAATACCGTTGCCATGAAAAGGTGTACCTGTCAGCAATGATGTTTAGGTGTGTTGGGTTGCCTGAGCGGAGCTCGGAGTTTTCCCCATTAGCCATGATATTTAGGTAGGTTGTAGACGTGAGTGGCCGGCACATGGATGACTGGACCCAGAGTACCCCAGCAGAACATCGTCCAAAGCATGACACCGGTGCCACCGGCTTGTTTTCGTCCCACACTGCATCCAGGCGCCATCACTTCCCCAGGTAAACGACGCACACGTACCCGGTCATCCACATGGTGCAACAGGAAAGGTGATTCATCGGACCAGGCAACCTTCTTCCAATCACTCAAGGTCGAGTTTCGATGCTCGTGTGCCCATTGTAGGTGCTGTCGCCGGTGAACAGTGGTTAGCATAAGCACTCGGAGCGGCCTGCCGCTACGCAGCCCCATTTTCAGCAGAGTTCGATGTACTGTGTGTTATAACACATTACTCCCGTCACCAGCATTCAATTACCAGCGAGTTGTGCCACAGTCTCCCTTCTGTTGCCACTTACCATCTGGGAGAGCCTTCCCTCACCTTGAGCATCGCTGAGCCGTGGTCGTCCAACACCTCACCAGCAGTTTATGGATTTTCCCTCCTCGGATCATTTTCGGTAGGTAATTAACCACGGCTGACCGTGAGCATTCCACCAGCCGTGCCGTTTTCGGATATGCTCTGACCCAGTCGTCTAGCCATTACAATTTGGCCTTTGTCAAACTCGCTTAAGTCCGTTGCCTTTCCCATCTGAAGAACAAGAGTAACGCTGGTTAACGGAGCTCAGTATCGGGTGTTTTTTATATCGTGTCCCGACCCGCGCACGCGCCGTACTTCACCTGCAGTTGTTTCGATTTGCGTAACCACTCGCTGGTCAAAATGTTTTGGCTCATCGGTGTAAATGATACAAACGTACCGTTAGCCCGTATTTTTCTGCGTTTTTACAAGGTTTTAATTAAGAGATCGTGAAAGGCAGGCACTCATATCCCTTAACTTAAAATGGGTATCGTATGTCCAAGAATGGCCAATTTAGGCCTGCCTGTTTGTTTTTTTGTAAATGAACGGAATCTTTTCTCATTTAAAGTGAGATTTCTTTCGTATCTCGAATCCCCTCCTCACTTAATATTAGGGATCAGCTCTTGATGCCACCGATTATAAACGAAAATTATCCATTCTGTATTCGCCATTAGCGATCCCCATCGCGCTGAAGTGAGCCAACCGAACTTAGGGGTAGTCAATAATCATTTTGCACAAACCTTAAACGTTTACCGATTAATTAGAATGGCCTGATTAATTGATATTAAAGCCTGTATTTAAATTAAGCCGCAATAAGTGCTCAGAAGGCAGCCGTCTTTGGTGAAAATTCGTTAACTTAAAAACAAAAGCTGCGCTTGGTGGAAGTAATTTGAAATGCATTCTCTAACAAAGCGCATTACTTCCGAACACACGCCGCCTCTCCCTCCTCCTCCTTATTCCTCGAATTAAACTTGCCGATAGGTCTGATGCGGGGTTGACGAGAATTGCTAAGCAGTCCCCGTGAAAGTGAATTATGAGAGCCATGCAGAATGCGGATTAGGAACGGTAGATTCTGCGAAGTGAGTTATGGAACTCTGCGGGGTACCTGGAACAGCGCGAGGCCAAATGCGTTCCTGTGGGAATGGACAGGTGTACAAACGAGTGTCTGCGGAACATTAGCCATAATACGAATAGATTTTCTGCCCTCGCACGCCGGGAAATGGGATCTGTAGCGGTGGAAGCTCACCTTTTACCAGTCCCGAAACGGGTTAACTCAATCAGATGATGCATTCACACAGAGGAACCCCCGCATCTTATTACGTCGTAGGCTCGATGCCGTATGCAGCAAGAAGAAAACTTTGCACTACTGGTTTAAATTTAACTTACCGGCTTAGACGTGAACAAATTGGGAGGTTCGGCCAGGTATTCTTCGTTTGGAGTCTTCCACATCTTAAGTCAGGTAAGGCTGTGCTGCGTACTGGAATGTCATAATGGCGAAAGAAAAAAACAACACGTAGGCAAAGTTCATCTAGTGATCCGGTCACTTCCCCACTGGGGTGGGCGGTGGCCGGATCACTAGATGAAGTAAAAAGGCATCGGTCCATCCCAATTTCCTTTATCTGGTAATCGCCTAACAGTAGAATTACGAAAATTCGCTGATGGAATCATTACTGAAAAGGGTTCACTGTGATCACAAGGAACGTGTCTGCTTCCTCTTTTATTAATTGCATAAACTTTCTAGCATGGAAAAACTGACAAAGAAAAATTCATTAATGCACTTAACTTTTTTTGGAGTGCAGAACTGAAAGGAAAGGATGTAACTTTCATATTCGATGTTTGGTGATTTAGATTTAGTCAGGATAAGTTTTTCATATATAATATTTAAGAATATATTTTAAATTATGTAATTTATGCATATGTTTAACAAAACAAAACGTATCTATAAAAAAGTAAGATCTCAAAAAGTAAAACTAAAACAAACGGTTATGAACTATTCAATCAGTATTAAATAAATTGGTAAGGAATTAGAAAACATAACCTATATACAAATAAAAGTTTTGTTGCTTTTTACTGTAACCAAGTATGTAACAACTTCTATAAGAAGTTGTTACATCTAGAAGTTGCTAAAAATCTAGATTTATAAAATCTAGATTTTTAGCAACAATAGGAGTCAGTAAAACGAGTTCCGCTTAATCTAGTTAACCCTAGAAAAAAAGAAGTTATATTTATATAATACTTACGTTATACATCACGGTACGCTACTTGTTTGAAGAGGTCTGGGTTCGATTACCGCAATGACAGCATTTGCACAATGAGAACTGTTAGTACAGAGTAGCAGCCCTTTCCTATTCGTCTAAACTTTCAATTTTATGACTATTCAAATTTCTTTGTTTGCAGTGTCTTTTGTTTAACGAAAGTATTCTATCATGTTTGTTTACTTTCCATTCTGTATTGAAGTCGCCCCGTTTGATATACACCAAACCATCAGTTCCAAAGTCACTCCATGAAGAGCTCCTCTTTTATGCAAACCGCCATTATAACTGACATTTCTGTTTTTCATCTGTCGGCTGTAGCTGTCCTAATAGCTTTTAAAAGTGGTTCTCGAAAGTTCTCTTTTGTTCCTATTTTGACCTTTAAACTCGGCATTTCCGTGCTCTGTTTGGTTGTTTACTTTTATGGAAATCTAAATGCGTCCAATATATATACATAATAAAATGATAGATCTTTCCATTTCTCTCCTATTTGCAAAATATGATACTTGCAAGACTAGAAGTTTTACACTCGTTTTTGTCATCCCTGGAGTTAAATGCTGGCGCGAATCGAACAGAGGCAGCAGCAGCAACATTTATTTATTTATTTACACACACAATTTTATGTACATTTTCAAGATTTATACATTAATTTATATACAATTTAAAATATACATTCTCGTGTGTGTGTGTGCGTGCGTGCGTTTCCGGGTAGCTCCTAGGGTAAAAGCCCATCTCGACCTTGTCCTCTGTTTTGGTACAGGAACTCTGTATAGCGGGCCTGGAAAAGTGTAAATGTTTGGATGTGAAATGTTAGTGTGTGTTCTGATTTGTGTCAGGCCACTTTTCCACCAGGGAGCAGCCAACAACTGGGCAACTGCTGCCTGGTGCCCAACCCTGGCACTAGGATCCAGGCCTGGGTCTATTTTCACCTGTGATGTGCAAATGAGCACTAAATCCCACACCCACTGGAGGTAGTGCAGTATCAGAGGGATGCATTTTTATTCTAACTCCAAGTTACATTTCAGTTGTTGTTGTAGAGTTTTAGGCATATCAGCGATTTAGATCATATTGCGTCGTAGCCGAGTGGTCAGCGAGCGGGTACATAAGTACACGTGCCTTGAATGACAGGGGTTCAAACCCATGACTGCTGAATACGGTGCTGTTTCTTGTATTCTGTCTATCTTGTGAACTCCTCTGACCGTTTGGTCGTCTCAGAGTATAAACAGAAAATTTATTATTTATTATGTCTGTCAATTGAGTATGTTCTCTGGTCGATTTGCTGTTTGTGAACGAAAAACCCGCGTTTCCGGGAGGAAAAACCATCCTACCCTTCCCTGAGAACGACTAACTCAGCCATGTTGTGAAAAAGACCCATAAAATCCCTTGCGTCATTAACGGGAATCGAGCTCGGGTCCACCCGATGTGCGGAGGATGGTAATTATACCAACCGTGCTACTCACGAGGGCCACTACGCTTCAGAGATGATGTCGTTTTGGCCAGGAAGGAGATTGTCAGGTGATGTCTATATTGTTCCTTACGCTGGGTAAGTACATTCTGGTACCCCAAGGCCAATTTGGGATGGATGATGAAACCTTCCATCCACCTCACTCCCCATGAGTGTGGAGCAACTGGAGTCATGCCAGGTGGATTTATTTGGTTTAAGCCTATTTTGGGATGGGAAGGGTAGAGTTTGACGTTAGAAGGCAATCACTGAAGATCGGTTTAAGGTTCACTATATTTAAGGTCAGTATATAAATGCATGAGCGCTGGACACTATACGTCCATAACACAGAACTCAGCTAATGCCCTTAACGGAATAGTAGCGAAGTTCACAATATTCCCTCTACGAGTATAATGACCTGCCTTTTTCTTGGGGCACCTTTAGTGTTTTTGATTCTGTCGAATTATTGCAATTCGTATGGTTTGTTTTGTCGCACAGTGTGGCCCTGCACATCACACTATTATATTTGCTCACGATTAGTGATCGCAGGTTTTTTATATACTGGATTCTTTCGCTGGTGAAAAGTAAACAAATACAATCAAACACATTTATCTAAAAGAGCATTATGCGTATGTCCATAAAGTGAGTCTGTTCTCTGGTCAGTTTTCTGGAGGAAAAACCCGCGTTTCCGACAAGGGAAAGTTAATGGCTTTCGAACACACGGGCCTTTTCCAGCCGGCGTGGAGAAGGAAGGTGATTATAATCGCTGCGCTGTCACGCGGACAATATCACAACTGCAGTAATACTCTTGACATCTCCGAACTCCTCTGACCATAAGAGGAAGACACGCAGTATAAACAGAACATTCTTATTACAGTTTACCATGTTTTTAATTCAAAACTTGGCATAGTTAAACTCCTTCAACCAGGAAGAAAAATGCTGTATTCTAATTGGGTGTGAGTAATTCTACTTGGAAATCTGTTCAAATGAACGAAGACAGTGAGAGAAAGAGTGCGAAAGAATTTCTCAAACTCCTTACTATGCAGAAGAGGCCAATTACAATGAGGAATCACCTGTGGTAAGTACGTGACAAAGGCTTATATTGGTGGTAGCAACAGGATAGTACTTTTTTTGTCGTTGTTACCATGTTTTGACCTTTGCCAAAGTCACTCGGACGGTAGAGTAGTTAATAACCTTCGAATACAGCTGAACGCAGAAACTGCGGGCTTATGCCACGCAGAAAGAACTGCAACAGCCCATTAGCCGGTGAAAGCCACTTACCGTAAACTAACCTGCCTCCTCCTCCCCCCTCCTTTCTCTGTTGAAAGTCTTGCATGTTGCACTGGCCTCTAGGTGTTCTCAGAACGTCGAGTGGCTAAGCGCTCCGCCCTTTTCGTGCCGGATTACTGAGTTGGATTAGCTGGCTGTATCAACCAATACGTCGCCCAAGTTAGTTTTATCGCAGAGAGTTTTATCTGCGGCTGACAGCTGAACAGTTTGAAAAGAAGGATAAAATTGCAAGAACGTATCTGTAACATATGTGGTCACGTAGCAGCTGAATGATATTTAATCTCCTCGATGCTCGCTGTAAATCTAGCTGGCCTGTCAGTCCTAAAGTCATCTTTTATTTGTTTCCAGTATAATTTGTTTCCTGTTAAGTCTTCCGTTATCCCTTTCCTGCTAGTTTCATTTTATTTCTCCAAATCTATTTCTTTCTACGTGAAATGTTTTTCTATTTTGTTTTGCGCCAATTTTTATCCTCCCGGGTGGTGTGTAAATGTATTAAGAAGTTTTAAATAATAGAAGTTCATAGAGTGCACTTCAATTAGAACAAATCCATTCTCATAAAGAAGAAGCTGCCTTATCAAAAGACGTTTGTTCTTCGGCGAACTTCTTTTAGCAGAAGTGAATCTTAGCAAGAAAAATACAGCGAGCTAAGGATTAAATTTCTCTGTACTTCATTGTGTCCGGGATTTAAAAGGAGAGGATTTCTTTTAATGTAATAGTTAAGATAATTAATTTTGGTTTGCCAGTCCATCGCGAGTTATGGAAAAATTCTTAATTCTCGCTTAAATTCCAGCAAGTATCTTTCCTCGAGAGTCAAAGCAATAAGATTTAACGCGTTTCATTTTATTTTTTTTAATAGTGTACCGATGTTAAAGGTCATCCAACGGCAAGCAAACTGCAGCCTCTTTGTCTTGCTGCGCGAGGGGAGCAAATTTTGTCTTACGGAATATCGATTTCCCGCGTTAATGGAAGGTAGAGGTAGGTCACGCCATCTTGCGCCACGTGCATTAGCGGTTTCATGATACAAACCACCGCAGAAATTATTCGTGTCAAAAAACATTGCAAACACCCGTCCATTCACGAGTTGTCGACTTATGGGTCACTCTCCTGCATGCCTAATCCATCCAAGAGTTTCATTGCAATAAATTTTCCTCTTTGATATACGCCTCCGATTAGAACCTGCTTCTTTTTTTTTTTTTTATAAACCGTTATTATATAACCCCCTACCATATGCCATTAAGGGCGGAGGTTCTTTGTACCTGTATGTGTAATCTTTCTCTATGCATGGTACACCAATAAAGAAAAACGTTTATTTATTTCCAAATAAATAATTCCTTGCATTTACGTATAATAAATGGCTACTGCTACGACCTTGATTTATGGATTTTCGTGCAAAAATGCATCAAATGCTAAGGTATAAGATGGCTTTGCTGCATTTAGCTTTTGATAAATGACAGAAGAATTTTGAATAACTTATCGTCATAACACCCAACGGATTCACCCAAAAACCATTGCACAACACACAAGACGACGTGAAGCAGCATACATCAACCTCCATTCTGAACAGCAATAAGTAAAGATAAAATATTCGTATGCCAAAAATGATTGTCCACATGCCATTATATCCTCAGAGTCGCTTGGAAATATGCTACTTATATACAAAGGGTCGTCCAAATAAAAGGGAGAAGCATCGAAAGAGAAGAAAGTTGTCCTGACTGGGCAAAGTTCCTGTATGCACGATTAGTACAAGCTGAAAGTTTTGATTGCCACTTGTTTTGTTTGTTCAATTAGAATTAGTTCCAAGTCACCTGAGATTTCGGTATATTCTGTCGGTGAAGTGGGTATATTATATGACTGATTTGCCTATTTTACTCGATGAGAAAAACCACTGGAAGTCTAAAACAGACTAACTTGGCCACCATGTGAAAACAGACTACAACAACAACTATTCGTTGCACTAGTAGCGAGTGTTGGATGCCAAGATAGATTGCAAATAAACGGCGTGGTTCAATAATAGAGAACCCCTGTCCCTCATTAACATCAAAATATTCACAAACATGGATCAGAAATTCCACTGACCACCATCAGGTTCTGAATGATTTCAACCAAGAACTTGTGAGAGTTACGTCATTAAAATTTACTTTACCACCACGACTTAGACCGACATCCTCCCTGCACACGAGCAACCGGTCTTCATATTGATGGCAAACCTGATCAAAATCAGATGCCCAGTCTTATCCAGCTAATCTCTCACGCTTTGCAAAAGAGCCTACAAGTATATACCAGTAATTTGCCTCGTAATCTCTCCCCAATATAGCAACCCTCATATCTTTCTTCTGTGCTTCATCTGGCCCTATAATTCTGAACCCTTGTCTTTTACAAGGACTCTAGCATCCAATAGAGTACTTTCATCCTAGAGTCCTTGTCTTTTACAAAGACTCTAAGATCCAATAGATTTACTGTACTTCATTTGCTGATACGCAGTTCAGTGAAATCCTTCAGACCTGTATGCAATACTCAAGATGCGGTCTAACCGCATCTGGAGTACTGCATAACAGGCTGGAGGCTTCATTTTAGGAAGGATGTAGAGCTGCTGAAATGAGTGCAGAGAAGGACAATGAGATGGGTGAACGGAACAAAAGGGTGGTCTTGCCAAGAAAGCTGCAGTTCTGAAAATTGTAGGGTGTGGAGACTAGGCAATGTGATATGATTGAGGAGTTCAAGGCATTGAGCATCGGACTACCCACTCGATGGGTCATAAATTCAAATTGAGGAAGAATGGTTGCAAGAGAGATGTGCGGTGGTTTGGCTTCAGCCAGCGGTGGTTGATTGTTGAAACAAACTTCCATCTGTTGTTGTGAAAGTGTGTATTTTGAATGAATTCAAAAAAGAACTAGCCAAACTGTTTGTGGCGATGTAGGCCATGGTGCACGTTTTTGGCTGATGCATTATAAGATTGCTTTTTTTGTATCATATGCCATTACTAATAATAATGCTAACAGAACATGCGCGATTTACAGAATATTATATACGGTGCAGCTTGGCCTAAGTTCAATATGTGCTCAAAATCCTATAACAAGCAATCGACCACTGTAAACGCGGACCGGACTCAAACTCGAGATATCTGCACTAAGTTTACCGATGTTTATAAGATCGCTTCAGTTACCACCAGGAACACACTTTTGTGTGCATCCTGGGTCCACTGACAAAGCCTGCTAGCATCAAAGCGTATGTGAAGCAGACGGATTACGTTATATTTTGGGCGGGAAATCAGTTTATATTCAGACCAATACCTACATCAATTAAAGGAAATAATTGATCATGCACTGAATGGCCACTTTTTTTAGGTACGTCTACCCTTTTTAACAAGTGAAACGCTCCTCATTAACAGCACCACGTGCTAGTACCATGCGATATAAAGCGCGTGCGCAGATAAGCAGGGATGCTGTACGTGTGCAGTTCAGTGCGAGAACGGACACAAGAAAATTTAAGTGACTTTCAGCATAGCATGGTAGTCGATGCTGGAGTATTAGAATCTCGGAAATAGCAACTCTACTGGGGGGGTTTCACGTATGACTCTGTCACTGGCGAATCGAGATTGGTCCAGTAACTAAATATCATCCAATGGTGAATCTAGAACAGCACGTTGACACGAAAAGACAGCAGAGGATGAAAAGACTTGTACATCGTAATAGAAAGTTTCAAATAAGTCAAATAACAACCAGGTACGAAAGTGATAACCAAAGAGGCAAATCAGAACATACGAATTGAAGTTCCTCTTGTCGCAGTGATAGTCCGAATTGAGTTAAACTCCTGTCAGGAAAAATCAAGAAGATACAATTATATTGCGCTAAGGAACACCAACAACGGACAGTGGAGGATTGGACGAAACGTGATCTCGTCTGTTCTAACGAATCCCGGTCCTCGCTCTTTCACGCTAATGGGAGAAGCAGAATGTGGCGAAAGCAGCATGAGACCATGGCCTCATCTTGCCAGATGTCAGCAGTGCAGGCTGGTGGCGATGCAATTGTGTGGGGAGCATTTTTATGGTGCACAATGGGCCCTTTTATTCTATTGTGCAATATTTGGATACCCCAGAATTTTATTCTAGCCATCTCTTCGTGGCTGCAATATATGCGAATTATGGCGCGTTATTATGTTCTTCCAACTGGGAAAAACAGGAAAAAGTAGGGTCACCCTATTGTGGTGGTCCCCCCCCCCCCGTTATCAGACTTCATTCTAATTGAGCATCTGAAGGATGAAGCAGAGTGAGCTCTCCAGATCTGCAACCATCCAATTTTCAAAAACTGTGGGAAGCAATAAATCAACGTGGACTGGCATCCCTGTGACGCGGGTCGATATTGAGTTCAAGACACTACGAATCCATACTGTATGGGGCTGAAGTGTGTGTGTAAATTGCAGTTTGACTTGGTTATGAGAGAAAAGCTTTCTGTCGAATGCACAATTTTATGAAGTTTCTTTGAAGAGAGTAGTTGGTGTGGAATTTCCTTAGAGGGTTTCAGTTTAGTGTGTTAACTACAATCAAATATCTTTGATACCATTTATTGAAATTCCTCTGGAAGCCGAACGTAAAGTTGATCGTGTGGGTTCCACAGAAATATTCTGACTTTATCCGTTACCTAATCCTCCGATTTTCATATAAATAAAATAACCACTCTTAGTGTCCCTGGCGGACGGCGCATCAAATAACATGCTTGCTTACTCTAGTAATAGAAAGTGGGATTTTTCCATCCAGTAATAGGCAAACAACCATTGATCGTATTGTCGAGATCCGCCTTTCACAAAACACTATGCCACTATGTCGAGATCCGCCACAGTACATGCGCAGTTGTGGCCCACCTCGTAGACGGACATTGGGAAGGCTTTCCAGGTGATCGCCTTCCCGATGACAAAGAAGCCAGAAACAACTAAACAACATCACACACACACACACACACACACACACACACACACACACACACACACACACACACACACACACACACACACACACACACACACACACACACACACACAACAACAGCACAAACATAACACTACACACATTTCTAGCCTTTTACAGAGTTCTGTATCCATCACTGTTTACCAAGGCGAATATGAACTGTGAACTGAAGTTCAGGTGCCATCCTACACAAGACAATATACATACATATATGTGTGACTGATCCGCAGTAAAGATAGCAACCAGATTACGGTCCCACTGGACTAAGAAGCCCAACCTGGGGGAACTGATTGTGAACTCACTGACTAGACTCACTGAAAATGTCGTAGAACCCTACAGCCAATTTTGAAGACAACACGGACGAGACCTATGTCTCACGAATGACCTCATAACTGGACCGGACCTCTGCTGAGATCAGACAGAAACCACTGGACTTGGATAGTGCAGCTTTGCTGCCAAACAACACAACCCATATAGAATACCCAAATGAGAAGAGGATCTATACTAAATCAATATATAATAGTAAGGTCAAATCTTGGCAGAATTTTGTACATACAACTGGAAACCAAGCTCCGTGGGGTCTTATATATAAAATCAGTAGAAATAAATTAACTCCTTGTGATATCTTTAATACAATAATCTCAAATAATACTGAAACTCTGAACTGGACACAAACTGCCAACAAATACTTGGAGGCTTTTTCCTAATGATGATAGAACTCTTGATTCTGCCTACCACTCTGGAGTTTGGAAAGAAAATGAGCAATATGATTCTCCCATTTCTACTCCTTTATTTACTATGGAAGAGTTTAAAAATGCAGTTTCTTCGATGAATAATAACAAATGCCCAGGAACTGATCTATTGGAATCCATTTTCATAAAAAGATTCTTCACTATTAGACCAAACCATCTTTCGAAACTCTTCAACAAGTGTCTTGTAGCTGGGAATTTCCTTGTTATTTGTAAGTCTACTCTCATTAGAATAATCCCAAAGCCAGGTAAACCCACCAAGTGATCCTAAATCATACGGGCTTATCGCTTTATTACCCCACTTAGGAAAGTTACTAGAAAAGCTCATGGCATACAGATGTAATAAACTTCTTTTGGAAAATAATCTATCTTCCTCTCTTCAGTATGAATTAAGCCTAGTTGTAGTTGTGAAGACGCGCTTTTTGAATTGAAAAAGTTAATTGATAGCTCTATTTACAAATATGCACTGGCAGTTTTTATTGATTTTGAAGGCGCCTTCGACAGTGTTTGGTGGGAGAGTGTCTTACGGCGCCTTAGACTCGCTCGCTGTTCTAGACACCTCTTCCTTTTGTTCAAAAGTTATTTTGCTGAATGTACTGTCAACATCCAAACCAAACATCAGTCGGTATTCAAAGCTGTTTCTCGAGGGTGTCCCCAGGGTTCCATTCTTGGCCCTCTTGTGTGGAACCTCGTCCTTGATGATTGGCTGTCGTCTGCCTCCAACACGGCCGATGTGGAAATGATTGCCTT
The DNA here is from genome assembly GCF_048544385.1 of Mastigoproctus giganteus. NCBI lineage: Eukaryota > Metazoa > Arthropoda > Arachnida > Uropygi > Thelyphonidae > Mastigoproctus > Mastigoproctus giganteus. The sequence continues at coordinate 215,254,124 of NC_143583.1, forward strand.
TGCCGACGATTTCTCCATCTCAGCACATGATAATTCCAGGTCCCAATTTGAACAATAGGCTAACTCTGTACTCGATAACTTGCCGGATTGGACTCTGAAAAATAAATTAAGAGTGTCACCATCTAAAACCAAGATGATGATATTTCACGGAAAACTAGACCATAATAGACCTCCGGTTGTCAAGTTTAATGGAGTATCTCTGCCACTCGTTACCACTCATAAGCATCTTAGTATTATTTTTCATGAAAAATTGTCATTCTTACCACACATCCAGAATCTTTCCAAAAAAGTGAAAACTTTTACGGCCATGTTATCCAAAATCTGTCGGCAGGACTGAGGTTTAAAAAAGGGAACCCTCAGAATTATATACTATATAGCGTTTATTCCAATCGCTATAATATGCAGCCAGCATATGGTTTCACAGAACCAAACTTATTACATTTCAAACCAAACTAGACAGTGTCCAACGGACCTTCTTGCTTGTAGAACTTGTACAACAGTTTCTACTACATCTTTGCAAGCCATCGCAGGCCCGTTACCTCTGGATCTGCATCTTACGTACAAAGACTTTGTTTACTATATTCGTAAAGGACATCCTCTAACTTTTTTCGATTTGACCTATGATCCCATTGCCGATCCAAAAAATGAAAAAGCGAAATGTTGGACTGAGCTTCATTAAAGATGGCAAGTGAGATGAAATTCCTCGACCAAAGTGACCAGATGTTTTATACCTGATGTTAAATTCACTACCTCAAAAATTAATCAGTTTTGGTACTACCCAAGCCTTGTTACAGCATATATTCTAACTGGTCACGGTTCTTTGAACGCTCGTCTTCTTCAATTCAATCTATCTACGACAAATACCTGTTTCCGCGGCGCCTCTGAAGATTGGATTCACGTCTTATTCTTCTGCCCAGTTTACCAAGATTTAAGACAAACGTTATCTAGTACATTCCATAATTTCTCTCCTGGAAATGAAAGATATCTTATTGAAAATCAAAATGCCTTCTCAGTTCTACAGGAATTTTCCGCACAGGTTTTCAACAGACGACGTGGATTGCTGAGCTGACTTTTATACTCAACAAAGCTACTTTTTTTTTTTTTAATAATAATTATTATTTTAACATTTTATCTAATTAATTTATTATTATCATCTTTTATTTATTTATTTATTTATTGCTAGCCCCTTAGGGGGCAGGATTCGCTGGTCTGCAGTTTATTAGAGACAAGATTTTAAACTGCTTGTACAAAGATTTGGGCTTTCTGGGTACGGGAACTGCTGGCATCCATTGCTATTACACTTTCTGCAGTGGATGCTGGATTCTTTGTGGTATTCACCACCGTACGTGATTAAAGGAGACTACTGCACCCATAAGACTTGCACTTATTCCTATGGGTGCTTGAAATAATACATTTAGTTAATACGTGTATAGTTGGACCCACCTCTTCGTGGCGTGGACGGGTACTGGGAAGCAGCCTTCCTGGTGATCGCTGCTTCCTGGTAGAAAAGTGGCCAAAAACAGCTAAACAACACGCACAGTACGCAAACATAACACTACACTCATTTCTGGCCATTGTATAGAGTCTTGTATATCATCACAGAGAACCATGGCGGAGATAAACTAACGTTTAGGGGCCGCCTTGCGTAAGAAACAACACATGTATATGTGTTTTGTATACACATGTATACGTAAGACACATGTCCACATATACAATACCCACACACTTTTAAATCTTTGGCCTCAACAGTGTTCTCTTTCACACGACAATGAAAGCAACGCGGAAATGGAGGAAATCCCTGGTGCCGTTTGACACGAATACACTTTACACTTATCGAAGCACCCAATCCAATAGCTCCCACAATCATGCCCTTTAGAAACTCCTTAATATCTTTACTAAATCCCATAACTGGTACTTTATAACTTCGACTTGCACAACCAGATGCAAATTACCTATGATATTGCAGTATACCTTGGTATACGGTCTCTATGGATACACGTCGATGAGCTCTGGTTTACAGAAGTGGGTCCCAGCATGCAGTGCATGAATTTTGTCACTAGGAAGAATAATAAAATTGTCTCTTTGGCTTGGACCATGGTTGGCACTCCTCAGATAAAGGATCCCTCTCTCATAGAACATCGGGGGATTGCCCATCTGCTGCCTCGCACTGTCCCTCGTGGATAACACATTTGGTAGGATCGCTGGCCTCCCCCCACACGGGGTGGAATATACCCGAGTTCAAATCCCGTCAAAGATGCGAGGAATTTTTATGGGTATTTTTCGCAACGTGGCTGAGTTAGTCTGCCTCAGGAGCGGGTGGCATGGTTTTTACTCCGAGAAAGTCGGGATTTTCCCCAGAAAAAGACAATTTGTCTAAAAACACACGTTTACAGACATAATACGAGATACGGCGCAACATGGTCTAAATCGTTATGCCCCTAAAACTCTACTACAATAACTTTAACATTGTGAAGATCTTTCGAATGAGGACGACTTCGTAGTCGCAAAATTCGTGTACAAGATGATGTATGCAATAATAAGTTCTAGGTCAATAAGAAAGAAAAGTGGGAATGTTTATAATAAAGTAAAATAATAATGTTAAAAGACTACGTAGTCTTTTTACGTCTGAACGTCTTAACATTTCAACGTCTGGTCACCTTTTTTTAGGGGAAATTCGACCCATTTTGGTTCCAGAGGAGTTCTAATTAAATCAGTCGGAAACGAATTCATACAACAGTTAAATCCTCGATGCCTTCTGCACATATTCAAGGCAACTAACTTTCTTTGAGTGAGAAAGCATTCGTTTCTTCCTGTTTAATGGATTCAGATGCATTAAACAGGAAGAAACGGTAACGGTTCGTTACCGTTTAATATTAACGGTTTCTTAATATTAAACGGTAACGATTCAATCTCGAAAAGTGCTTTCTCGGTTACCCCACAAATCAGCATTTCAGTGTTTTATCTCGAAGTGCTGCAGAGTTCATCCTCAGGCAGTTCCGCTCTCCATGAATATCGTGTGTCGAGCACAAAGATCATTTATAAGTGTCATTGATTGATTGGAAAAGAGAAGAAAGGTTACATCTTTCTTCTGAAACATCTTCGATTCCCGGATATCCACGACACCTATTCTGTTGCAGGAAAAGGAGATTGTCACTGCAGTGACCAAGTACATTTCCCGGAGCATCTAGTACATCCAACACTCACATACAGTAACAAGAAAAAAGTAACAGCTCTCCATATGATTGCTTTCCAATATGATTCTTAACATGTTCCTACAGAATTGAAACGTTTATGGCAATTATAATTATTATATAAAAATATAAGTATTGGTTTTATATCTATTTTCATAAAAGTGGTTTGGAAAATATCTCATATCCACGCCAGGCTGCCTGTATTATATATTCACTGCATTCCGATTACAGCGAACATTTTACCCAAACAGTCTTGCTGGTCTCTGCTTTTCAATCAAGGACATCTTCTGATTAAAAACCAGAAAAGTGAAAGAACCATTAACGTGCAGCATTTCTTGATTTTTCAAACGTTTTACCAACGCTAAATCTTAGTTGTTTATCTGATTTCGGGGTTTTACAGTAAGGTATATGAAAATGTTTTTGCATTGCTTCAGAAGGAAAATTCGGATCGAGACCAAGTTTTCAGCGTATGTTTTGTTTTGGAGCACCCTAGGGATGGTTTTAGGCAAATTGAAGCAGCAACTTCGATTCCTTTACAAATTTTTTTTAGACTGTTCTTCTACACGTGTGTACTAAATATGATGCCAGTTGATAATCGAATATGGCTGAGAAATGACGCAGTGCGTTCATTACCGAACTTGTTCTAATTACTGTAAACTTATAATTATAATTCGTTAAAGAAAATCGGCAAACCACTCGATATCCTTGTTAACGATTTCGTTCTTATAAATGTGAAGGTATCTGCTGACCGCATGAATTGATTAGCCAATTGAATTTGTATTTAATTAGCCTCTCGTTTACTTCTGTATTTAACGATTAACGCTGGGCATCTGGGAAGTCTTTGTTTCGCTTAATGACTCGTGCAATTATAATCGAAATCAGATTTTAATGTTGTTAATCGCCATCGGATTTTGCCCAAGGTACTTTTTGCGGATAATCACTGCATTGTGCAAAAAGGCAACGAATGATCCTAAGTCAGTTAGCCTGCCTTTGAAGTATTCGAGGTTTCCACCCACCATTATTCTCGAAAAACAATAATGAACTTTAACAGAAACAGCAGTTGAGCCTCGCTAATAGAAGCTTTAATGAATTTATCTTTCCTCTCAGCTTTTTCTTTTTTTAACAAAACGCAAAAAAAAGTAAAAAAATTGCTTAAATTATATGACCATAGTTTAAAAATATTTAAAATAAATATTGTCATTTTAAATACCATCTTTATCACTTAAAAATGGTGACATTTTTTGAAAGGATTCGAAAACAATTCTTTTCAATTTTTTTTTATTACCAAATATTTTATTACCAATATTTTATTACCAAAAAGATATAATTCAGTAAACGTAGTATGATAAAAATAACCCATACGAATCAAATGATTGATTTATTGACTATAACAATCGATAAAAATACATTACACAAAAAAGTAGCGAATACAGAGGAGGAATTGGGGGCGGTAACTGAATTAACAGTAGGGAACTGTAGAAGGAATATGTTCTCGAAATAATTTAGAAAAAAATGCCAGCCAGAACAGATTTAGCGGTGCCCCCTCCCCCTGCGCCACCGTGTCCGAATTGCGTGAAATTTATCGCTATAAATGGAAACGAAAACCTACCACAACACTATTGCATTTTAATGAAACAAAATAAAAGATAGCCGCCCATTCAACCACATCGTTGTAAAGGCAGCCATGGCCATGGAATCACGGCATTCCAATGCAGTGATTCCAGCTCGCGTTAAAGGGGAAAAATAAAATTAAATTATGAAATTACGTTTAGCTGGCCTGCTTTAGAGTCCAGGAAATGTGATCACTTTATATAGGAACTACTGTATTTGCAATCTGTGTTAGTACCCTTTAGCTGTATGGTGGGGAACAGTAATGGGGTTAATAACAGAATCGGGAACTTCATGGTCGGGCACTGTTTTATAGTCGGACTGCAGATTTTTTTGAAACTTTAAGTGGTCTGCATTATTCAAAAAGCGGGTTCATATTTAGGATTAACAAACAATGAGCAGCCGACACCATAAACCTTGGCCTACTTTTGGCCTCGCAAATACAGACGTTATAACCAGGAGAAGTTGAATACAGAGTTCGGTTTTTCGAAAATCGATCCCTCTCTTGATTGTATCCGCGATTAAACCACATCCAGGGGAAAAAAAAAGATCAGAAACGTACTGAATATAAGGTACTTGAACTTGATCCGCGAAACAATTGAAAAGTTTGGTCAGTACACTCGAGAGGTCAAAAAATACAAGTAGATTCATGTGCCTCGGGTTCTTCTGCAGAGAGGTTTTTTTTTTTTTTTTTTTTTTTTGCGCTTTCAACAAAAAATGAATTGTAATCTTTTGTCCCTAAACTTTTTAGTAGCAACATATCCTCTTCTCTCACTCCCAAAAACGCTGTAAGTTTGAGAAAAAGGAACTCAAAACTTTGAGCGGCGGGAGGGTGTTGATATTTCACACCGTGGCATTTTTATATTATAATCTGACATATATCTCTTCGGTACGTGTACTTATATTTATCTCTACCCAGGTTCATGGATACGGATTTAGAAAAAACTTTAACTAGACATTCTGAAGCAGAGAATTCGTCTTCCGGATCAGAGTTAGTGGATTCGGGGAGGAGAAAGAAATCTTCAGACAATGTAAAAATGTCTAGAGGTAAAAAAACCCCGAAAACACCTAAAACGCCCAGAGTGCTTGCTCCTCGGTTGGACAAAGATAAAGACAAGGATAAGGATAAAAATCCTCAGGTGTGGGTGGAAGAGTCTACCCCATCAATAGAAACGGATGTTAATCTTATTACTGCTACGATTAATACGGAGAATCAAAATAGTTCTAGTGAAAATGATGTGGTTCGGGATTCGTCATTTACCGAGGGTTTGGACCTTGGAGGGTCCATAGAGGCTTCTGCTGTGTATGCAGTGGTAGCCAAAATCTGAAAGGCTTTGGGTGAGGTAATGTCAGCTGATTCAAGCAAAGTAACAAAGTTGGCCTCAAATCGCATCCATAGTTTGTGGGCAGATTTGGAGGCAGTCACAACAGCTTTATTGATTGACAATGAGCGATTAAAAGCTAAATCAGTTGAACTAGAAATTCGAGCAAATCATTTTAATCAGCTAATGGAGAAACGGGCAGCTCCTCATAGATTATTTGCTGATGCTGTTAGGCAGAATTTGGTTTGTGAGAATTTAAATGGTGATGCTATTGTTAGAGAGGCTACTGAGAGGCGCACAATGGGTGTTGTAGCTGCAGATAAGGTTGTGTCCTCGGTTAGTCCTCGTGGTATTTCGGATCCTAAAAACATTGTTTTACTTAGACCAACAGAGAATTCTGCTTTGGCTTCAAGCCAAGACGTCAGGAATGCGGTGGCAGACGCAATTAAGAAGGATTATAAGAATATGAAAATTAAAAATATTCGTCTCCTGAGGAATAAAGGGGCTTTATTAGAAACCACAAACTCAGAAGATGCAACTAGGATAGGGAATGTTTCAGCTTTAAAGGAGGTTGGTATATCGATCGAGAGGCCTAAAATGTCAGATCCAACAGTGCTTGTATACGGGGTGCCCAAGGAGTTTACAAAGGACGAAATCCTGGAGGATTTATATTATAAAAATTTTAAAGATTATGAATTTACTCAGGATGAGGTAAAAGATGAAGTAACATTCAGATTTAATTCTGGATCTGGAACTAATGCAACTAATTGGGTCATTGGTTTCAGCCCTCGATTATATAAATGCTTGTTTCATAATGAAAGAATTTTCCTTGGATTCGGTTCACATAGGTTTCGAAAATTCACGGTGGTGAACAAGTGTTTTAGATGTCTGGGTTTTGGACATGGTGCACAGTCATGTTCACACAAGACTGTTTCTTGTGGTCACTGTGCTAATGGGGGTCATGTTTTCGCTGAGTGCCCTCACAAGGAGGATCCTCCACAATGTATTAATTGTAAGAGAAGAAATAGAGATTGTAATCACTCCGTAAGGGACATTAAGTGTCCTGAGTACATGAGAGCAGTGGAATTAGCAAACATGCGCATCAATCATGGATAATAACTTCTCTGATTTTACCTCTGGAGCTTTGCAAGGACATAGAGATTTAAAAATTTTGCAAATAAATGGTCAGCGCTGTCGGGCAGTTGCTGATGAAATAAGGGTGATTGCCTTGGAGCATTGTATAGATATTGTTTGTATACAGGAGCCATTTTATTCCTCACAAGTGGGAGGGGCAGCTCATAAGATTATGGGTCTTCCTTCTTCTACTAGAATAGTAGCAGCTGTGGATGTTCCTCCAAAATCCGCTATTGTAATTTTTAATCAAGACCTTGTAACGTCAATCACGGGTTTGTGCTCGGCGTGTATGACAAGCATTATTGTGTCTTCACAAGTTTCGTCTTTCTGCCTAGTGTCACTGTATTGTCCTCCATCGGAAAATATTCAGATAGCGCTTCATAATTTGGAAAATATTTGTTTAAGATATGCATCCCATAATCTCATTGTGACTGCTGATTTTAATGCAAAATCACATTTTTGGCACAGTGGATATACTGATGTGAGAGGGAACCAATTTGAAGACCCCTTATTATCTCATAATCTTGTCGTTCAAAACCCAAAACCTTCCAAATAAGCCGTTCACCTTTTCAACTGTAAATGGAGAGTCTAATATTGACGTAACTGTGACATCTCTTCGTATGTGCGATTCTATTTTGAATTGGGAAGTCAATTCTAGTTTAGTAAATAGTGATCACCGTGCAATTTCATTTGATCTCTGTTTCGAAGTAAGGGAAAAGAGCTTCGCTACGAGTGATCTGTCTAGATTTTCTATGGACCGTGTTAACTGGAACAATTTTAAAAATTATTTGACTACAGTTTTCGATAGTGATAATTGTGAGATACCTGGAGAGAGTTTAAATGATATGACAGCTTATGAATATGTAAACTATGTACAGTATCATATTTTCCAGGCTTGTGTGCACTCCACGAGGAGAAAAAGGACTAAAAAGTTGTCTGTGCCGTGGTGGACTCCTGCTCTGTCTTCTCTGAGGTCTCAGGTATGCCAGGCTAGGAAAGTATACCAAAGAAATAGACATCTCACTAGTGTTGATGTGGAATCATTTAAAAATGCCTATAAAGAGAGAAGAAAGGCCTTTCATAAGGCTATTGCTGAGAGCAAGAGAACTTGTTGGCAAAATTTGGTTAATGAAGTAGGTAATAGAGATCCCTGGGGTCTCGTGTATAAAATTTCTCGTAATAAGTTGCTTTGCGGAGAAATATACAACACTGTATTGAACAATAATGATGAGACATCGGATTGGTTTTCTACTGTGGAAACGATTGTTAGAAGACTATTTCCTCAGGATCTTCCTCAAGATGATTCACCTGAACAAATGGAGATACGCCGGATGAACTCTGAGTTTACAGGAGCAGGTGATGCTGAAGCTGAACTCTTCAGTTTGGTGGAGTTGGGTTCAGCAGTAGCTAAATTGAACGTTAAGAAATGTCCAGGTTTGGACTTAATTGAAAATCAAGTAATCATTAAGTTTTATGATTACTTTCCTCAAATTATGTTAAATTTGTTTAATAAATGTTTCACTGAAGGTACTTTTCCAAGACCGTGGAAGATGGCACTGCTAAAGATATTGCATAAGCCTGGTAAGCCCAGGACTGATCCGAGAGCATACAGACCAATTTCTCTCTTGGCGAATAGGGGTAAGGTTTATGAAAGGTTACTTGCTCCCAGAATTTTTGCGATGTTAGAGGATAAGCATCTGTGTTCTGCTGATCAGCATGGATTTAAGAAGGGGCACTCTACAGCGGACGCCATAACATCTCTTTTAAAGTACATTAAGGATTCTTCTGAGAAATATGTTCTTATGGTCTTTATAGACTTCGAAGGAGCATTTGATTCGGTATGGTGGGAAAGTGCCCTTCGATCTCTAGTGCTTGCAGAGTGTAATAGTTACATATTTAACACTATAAGGTCATACTTTCAGGACAGATTTATTACTGTGCGTGCACGTCATCTGTCATATAGTGCCAGTGTCTCGAGAGGCTGTCCTCAAGGTTCGGTTTTGGGACCTCTCTTTTGGAATGCAGTTTTAGATCAGTGCTGATGACCTTGTGATTGGAGTTTCTGGGCGCTCCAGACTTATATTGGAAAGAAAAATACAGTCAGTTTTAGATGATTTAATGGAGTGGGCCAATTTGAACAAATTGAAGATCTCTGCAAGTAAGACCTGTTTTATGGTTTTTAAGAAACAATTTGATTACGGCAGACCTCCAAGAGTTCTTTTAGGTGGAGTTCAAATTCCTTATGTTGCTAAAACTAGGTATTTGAGATTAATCATAGATGACAAACTTTCCTTTTTCCCACATGTTTCACACCTAAATGTAAAAGTAAGACACTTTACAGGCTCCATTGCTAGGATTTCTCGTAAGGAGTGGGGATTGAATAAGAGGGTGTTGTCATTGTATTATAAGACTATTTTTCTCCAGATAGTGGCATATGCGGCTGTTGTTTGGTTTTCTGTGGTAACTAAAACTAGGATTCGATCGAAACTTTTATCGCTTCAGCGCTCTATGTTATTAACTTTATTGAAAGTACCTAGAACAGCGTCTACAAACGCCCTACAGGTAATTGCTGGTACCATGCCATTGGATTTATTTATTGTCTACAGAGGGTTTTTGTACAAATTGAAAAAGGGTACATCAGTAACGTTTTTGGATATTACAATTGATTTGGAGAATAATATTAAAGAAGAAAAACAACGAATATGGAACAAATTAATGGATTTATGGCAGACCAGATGGGAAAGTGGTGATGTTGGAGCTGTGACGAGGAAATATATTCCCCAGGTGAACTATGCATTGGCAAAAACCGTGGCATCTTGGTTTACGCCTTCTATGTACACTTCTTATTTGTTAACAGGACACGGCTCACTTAGGGCCAAATTATATGAGAGAGGGTTGGAGACAGATCCTTTCTGTACATGTGGCGAGCAGGAGTCTTGGATGCATGTAATTTTTTTATGTCGGGAGTATGAAGACCAAAGGCGGATTTTGATGGCGCATATTCCTGACTTATCATTTGATACAGTGCATTTGCTTATTGCAAATCGTGACTGTTTTAATTTATTTCAGGAGTTTTCAGCTGCTGTTTTTGCAAGAAGAACTGTTCTCAGAGCCTTTCTTCAGAGGCAAACCTAGTGTCTTAATTGTCTTCATGGAGTTTCACTATTTGTTTCTACATCTGGCTGGCGGCTGGGGTGCTGGACCTGATTCATGGTTTTGGGTTTGGTGCTCTGGTTGGTTGTCTTTTGTACTGCGATCATGAATACTCCATTCTGGATTCTGCCGTGCTGGATCAGATTCATTGCGTCGGGTCTGGTGGTCTAAAGGTTCTATTATCCATGGCGTACAGTTGGAGATTGCTGGATAGTACCGTTATTGGTTTTGGAGGTTCCAGTGCATGTGAAACAGCAGCTGAGGAAATATTCAGTTGAACTGTGATTTTTGAAGTTTATAGTTGTGCCATCCAGACTATTGAATATTATTGTTGTTTTATTATATATATATATATATATATATATATATATTTTTTTTATTATTATTATTATTTTTTCCCTGCTGGCTCCCTGGTATGGACAACCCGGGGCGCGGGATTGCTGGCACTCACTGGTATTGCACTACCTCCAGTGGGTGCGGGATTTCAAGTGCGAATAGCGCTACAGTAAAATCAGACTCAAGTAATTTAACATACTTTTTAAGGACTGCTTTGTAAAGACTATATATTCCCAGGTTCTCAAGGTAGATTTGGGCTTATGCCTGGGAGCTACCCTGAATAAGAACACACTTGCACACACACACACACACACACGAGAGTTTAATGTTTGTCAGAGCATATACTTATATGTAAATATATCTTGTATATAAATCATGTATATACTTTTATGTACATAATGTTGAGACTATATTGTGTGTAATTAATAAATGAATGAAATGAAAAAAATCTACCCAGGTTCAAATTGAGCCACAGCAGTTTCGATCAGAGTAATTCTCATTCTTAAACTGGTAAATTGGGCTAAAAATGTTCAAGCGGCTAGAACTGGCTTTGTTAAAAAAAAGTGTAGGACAGGGTATTTTATATTGATATGAAAACAATAACTCGCTAGATTGTACATATTCAAAAAAAATCGAGATTAAAATTAAGCAAGATATAAGTTTAAAAATGAATGAGTCATTTATCGAAAATTATTTACAAATGAGACATTATCAGTCTTTTCTAATAATAAAGTTCTGATAACACACCATTAACCACACTAAATATTAGTTAGCGTGCAAATTGCAACCCAGTGAAAACAAAACAGCATCCCGGAAAAGTGAATGAATTACGGGCTCAATTTTTAAATTGTTTTTTGAATTGGGTGAAGGGATGAATCCGACACCCCATATTCGTGAAGGGATTCGTGCTAAAGAAGGAATCATCCACTATTAATGGAAAAATTACACCAGTCTCAAATTTTTGTCTGAATGAAAGCCCCTTACTTCTACGTGCAACAACTCTTCGAAAAAATGAAGGACACAGAAATGCTCACGCGACCGAAAAGAGCAAGATTCCATTTGTCGTGCTAGCATTTTCGTGTCCCTTGTATTTTCGAAGAGTTTTTATTTAAGTTTTAATTCATCGTTAACGAAGTGGTATTCCCCTGCCCTCCCCCACGTTAATGTGATGGCTATTGTCAGTAGGATTGTCTTGAATGAAGAAGACGCCCAGCGACGACACTTCTATTGAGTTTACTTAATCACTGACGACTGCATTCACACCGAATAGATTAGTTTAATTAAAACATTATTCATCAAAATAATGCAGAGTTTTCTTTGCTACATAATAGTTACAGCTTAATGAACCGCCTTCTAGGAACACTGGAACACCTTCTAGGAACTAGGAACACTACAGCCCCACCCTTTAGAAAATCCCGAGACCTCCCCAGGCAGCTACCAAGTCCTTGTATCATATACCCCCACTGTGAGGAGGAGGTTGGTTTAGATTGGTCAGAGGCGCAATTAGAATATGGCGAACAGAATGATTTAAAGACTTAGACTAAATGAATTTATAACATTTTCTAAAAGTATATTTAAAAAAATCAGAACAACCGTCATTATTTAAATCAATATATATATATATATATATATAAAATTTTTAGGTCCTAGCCACTGAAATTTCAGGAAAGTAAGTGGCAGTACCCGCCAGAGTAAAATAGCCTCATTGGGTACACTCGGCCAGCCTCCCCGTGGCAGGGTGTCGAAACGTCAGGTCCCACTAGGGGCCTGGCGGCTAATAGGCCGGATGAACAAAGGGTACAACACGCCACATAGCGCATGAACCATATATATTTTTTAAAAAAGTCTCAGGCTTGCCCGAAACATAGAAAATACGCGAAGATGGGGGAAACCCCAGAAGCCGTTAGATCCCCCAACACACCTTACACGTTACTTATTTAAATCAATTATAAAATTTATAAAAAATATAAAAACCTCTATTTTTTTCATAAAAGTACCATCTTAGGGATAATAATTATTTTATAATATAGGTGCACTTTAATATTATAATTAATTCAAAAATATTAATTTATATTTTAATTATTTTAATGAAAACAACGGTACATTTCTGATATTGGCCATACATTTCAAAGCTGCTAAATAGGCTATTGCTAGATAAAATAATGATAAAATGAGGAGAAAGCGGGCACTTCGGATAGTTCTAAGGGTTGTATTAAAATCACTAAAAAGGTCACATTACAGAAGTCGATTCAAGATTCTCGAAAATACAGTCACATGATATCAGTACGCCGTATTATTCCCTCCAACGGCTGAACAGTCCTGACAGCGGTGAACCATGCTCGATATAAAGGTATATACAAGATTCTGTGGCAATAAATCCTATTCTTCCACCAGCGCAGACCTTAGCTCACCAAGTGACCGACGAGTTGGCCGTCGGCATGCAATGCGACGCCCAAGGGCGTCCCACACATGTTCCATTGGATTTAAGTCTGGTGATCGCGCTGGCCACGGCAGCACGATCAAGATATTCCTCCACCACTAGATTTCAAGTTATTTCTCCCCACTAGCCCTTGTGGTTAGCACAGTTGGCAGGATTGCCATCTGCCCAACACCGGGTGACGAAGACCTGAGTTCGAGTTCTGTCGATGACGGAAGGAATTTTTATGGGCCATTTTCACAAAGTGGCTGAGTTAGACGGTCTCAGGAGAGAGAGTAACATGGTTTTTTTCTCCCTGATACGCGGGTTTTCGTCCGGTAAGCAGAAAACCGACCATAGAACATACGCAAATTACAGACAGTATACACGGAGCAATATGGGCTTGGTTACTGATGATCCTAAAACCCTACAACAACAACCAAGATTTCTCAACATCTGAAGCTTGACTTTTTCCCCAACCTTTTCTAAAATCCTCAGTTGAAAATCACAAATCTAAAGGAAATGCGGATCGAACTGGCACGTTTTAAAGATGGAGAAGGGAGGATTATGGATCTGACACGAATTATGCTTCTGATTTTGAAGCCAACTTAAAATTAGAAATAAAAATCCGTAAGTCGAATTAATTGGTGAACAACAGTAAACAACTGTAATTTGTCTATGTCGATAATTCTTGTATATTTAAGCATAAGCGATTTTGTAATCGATTTCTTCGTCGATTAAAATAAATGAGCTTAACATTTATTTAATTCTTTATTTCTTCCTTTAATTTTTATAAAATGAAAATCGTCATACAAAAAGTTCGTCAGTTTTAAAGGTCATCGTGCAATGAGTTCTTTTCTGAAGGTTTGCAGCAGTTCTCAGGGGAACCCCTCAATTACAAATGAATCTGATTTATTAGAAACGGTTGAAAATAATATTAAACCAAAGCCGTCTTTACGAAATCAATTTAACGAATCTTGAGGGTTGCGGTGAAGTTACTTTTGTTGCTAAAATCATTCTCAAAAAAAAAAGGGGGCGAAAAACTTCCATTTATTAATGAGAGAGAGAAGGAATGTCATCGTCACACGACACAGATATATAGTATGTAGGATACACGAAACACAATCGTACGAAAGATACTAATCCACATTATCGTCCAGCATATTTCCGGTTCGGAAGTACAAAGCACTTCACATTTCCAGCAAGCCGTGTCAACAGCCTATATAATAGCCTTTGTTAGCAAACTATCACGAATGGGATGGCCTGGTTTCGGACAGTGGGGGTCGGCTGATCGCAGCTACAGTGGACCGTGTGTGCGTTGAGGTGATTTTTTTTTTTTTTTTGTTGAGAAGTGTGGTATACGATTAGTACAGGCAGATTAGCGAGGGGACTTTTAATGTGGGTTAAGGTTTATGAGTGAATTGCAGACGTGACCGGAAAACATGCAGGATACCTGGAGTAGATAAACGTTATGGGCACACCAGCTTGGGTGTTGAGTTATTCGGAACTAGTAAATAACAAACGCTTTTCTTGGGTGGAGTCGACACGTTCCTAGACAGCATGCGCTAGATAACTATGACTCGATTCTGTTTAACTAGGCGTCTTTTCTTCTATTTCAAACTGTTTCTTTGTGGTGAATGCACGGACAAATGAAAGGGAAGGCAACGGAGATCGATCTCGCTACGTCACGCGAAGTGAAAGCGCGACTTCTTTATAACCAGGTTATCTTTACGATATCTGCAATGATAGTTAAGCTCCTACAATATGAGCATCGAATCCAGAGCTCGTTCTGTGGCAAATAATTGCCCACTTTTTCAAGGAAGACTCCCATTTCTTTCATGCTCTGAAAAATTTCACTTTCTTTACTCTATAGGGGTTGTGTACATTGCATTATTTCTTGACAGCTAGTTAAGGAATGTCCGAGTCTGCTTCTCTTTGAAATTCCATTCAGCGCAGAAAAAAAATATTGTTGTTTACTTCCTATATCAATGATTTCGAGATCTATTTTAAACGTTAATTAACAGACACAGTTTCACTTAGCCGCTCCTTTCAAGGATACAATACATTTTAAAAAAATCTTAATATATATTTTAATTCCTTAGCTCCATTTACTTGTTGAGGAGCCTTATTTCCGTTGTGTTGATTAGCAAAAAATAATGATATCGCCAAGTATCAAATGAGTTTGTGTATCCACTCAGGATACAGTTACGCAGGAGTCGAAATGGAAAAGTTTAGGAGATTTAGATTAATCTTTTTGGAATGAGCAAAGGCGAGAATAGTCGGGAAGAAAAAGGGTTGAATTAGAGATGATAATTTGTAGGAAAGTGTCCATGAAAATATCGATAGAAATGGCATTTATCCCAGAAGTTGAATGTCTGTGAGACATTGGAGTGGATTTGTAAGAAGGAGAAAATCAATTAACCTAACTACGTCCTTTTAGGCAGAGCCAAGAAATTTAAGAACGAATTTGGTAAATCCATCCGAAACAATGTTCCATTGAAAGTCAGTTTACGTTTTTTGGTGTCAGCAGCTGCCAATCGAGAGATAACGCCGAGAGGGAATGAGAAATCATAATGTTTTCGATGCAATGGAAGTAATACTGGTGATATGCTTATATCAAGAGGTCGTATATTAGGATTACATCAGTAAATATACGCGATCTTGCCTGGATATCAGAGTGATGTTAAAAATGAGAACGGGCGAACTCTTTTTGCGACAAATGAGAGACTGCACTGGATTTCAGAAGGATTGAAGTTAATTATGTTTTATTCGCTCCAGTCGAGAATTACCTGGATTGGGTTTTAAGGAAGTGGAGGTGGATATTCGAGATGTCGTAGCTCTTGTGCAGAGCAGGGTTTATCGAACTGAAGGTAGAATATGGTAAAACTATAAAACGAAATTTTCAGTCAGGGGTGGGCAAATTTGAAATTAAAGAAACAGAACGCAGGAGGCGTTCTAAAAAAACCCCCAAAACTCTGGTCGCCATGTCCCCCCCCCCTTACGATGATACCTGGATACGCCACTGTTTCCAGTTAATGGGAGAAGATTGCTAATACACAGGAAGAAAAGAATAAGTGAAGCATTAGTTAAAAAAATGAGAAGGCCACAAATTAGCTAAAAATTAGAATCATCTGATATCACACATCATTGAGGATTAGAGAAAAAACTAGCCACCCACATTTAAAAAAATAGAAGGCATATCACAAGATGGAAATTGTTTGGTGACCTTCATGCCGGACATAATCTATACACCGAGAGCAGCTGCTCGAGTTTCTACAAACCTTTCCATTGACAGCAACACAAATGAAGAGCTCACAAGTGGATTGACACTGGCGGAATCCACGTTGATGATCGCTAATCAGATGAATTGTTTTCAAGGCAGCGTGAAAAGTTGGTGGACTTTTCTATTACTTTGAAAAAGTTGAGAGAAGTGGAACTGGAAGAAAAGGATTTATTCCCTTTTTAGGAACTGTTGTTGAAAGTAGAATTTCAATGACAGGTTCTGAGGATAAATCAGGAGATATGATACATTTCTTCGGTCAAGGAAAGGAGTAATAAAAATCAGCATTTCGTACTATTGTAAGGTTGTACTGTTACAATGTTCAACGACAAGAGGCTCAGCAAGGCCACGGAACATTCGTCATCGGCGGCCACCATCCAGTTGTAATCTGAACCACAAAATTACGGCAATATATAATTGAACATCTCTCAGAAAAGTAAGTCGAGCCTAGCAGATCGTATTGTAGATGGAAACGGAAATATTTCAGAGCTCGAGAAGGAAAATTTTAGGAAATAACACACCTTTTTTTTTTTTTTCATTTATTTTTAGGAGCATCAGGGATTATGGCCATATTGTTGCCTGTGCATACTATTTGTAAATTGCGGGTGTTCTGGGGTCGCTTTTCTGTTTGCTGGACGAAAAACCCGAGTTTTAGGGAGAAAAAACACATGCTACCTTCGCCTGAGACCGACTAACTCAGCCACGTTGTGAAAACGATCTATAAAAATTCCTTTCGTCATCGACGGTACTCGAACTCAGGTCTCTTCCACCCGGTGTGGAAGCGACCATTGTTCATCTGGTCGTTTAGCCGCAGGACCCCTGCTAAGGCCCAACGTTGCCCCACTTTCGCCCCGTGCAGACCAGGAACCCAGTAGACTTAGTTACTCTGGTAAGTCCTCGGTCCTGCCGCGTAATTTCCCGAGATTTCGATGGCATTGACCTAAAAAAGAAAAAAAAAAAAAAATCTAAAATTTCTTTTTTAACTAATCGATTGCGTGAGGGTGGTGTCACTTGAATTTGAAAAGGCCGAAATATATATATATATATATATATATATTTTTTTTTTTTTATGAAAACCCCAAACACGAGAGATATTAGAACCTATAGTACTTAGTACCGTGCTTAACCCAAGCACAGAGGTTGAGAAGATTAACTCCAACATTGGACTTGAACTTCTGTATATTGCAATTTTCAGGAAATACGTATGGAGGAAGGTTGTTGCAGAAAATGGCAGTTGAATGAATAAACGAGGAAGATGAAAAGTTGGTTCTGTGAGTTTGAAGTTGGACAGTAAATGGATGTTGGCTGGTGGTGGCACGTGTTCGGACTATTTTGAAAGAGAGAGCAGGAATTATAGAAAGCAATTCAGAAAAATTGGCTTCTATAATTCACTATGTCTATGAGACAGCGAGTGGAGAGGCTCTGTTAGAGATGAATCATTAATTAACCTAACTGCCCTCTTCTGAATGAAATCTAGAAGCCTGAAAGAGGTTTTGGGAGCACCACCCCAGATGTGGGAACAATATTCCATGGCAGGGCGGATTTGCGATTTATACAGAGTGAGCAGCTGTTTGGAAGAAAAGTAACACCGAGAGCGAAAGAGAAAACCAGGTTTTTTAGATGCAGAGGAAGCAATATTTGTAATGTGCTTGTGCCAAGAGAGATTAGAAGTCAGGGTAATCCCCAAAAGAGATACAGTATATCATTTTGCCTAGAAATCGGAGTGTCACTAAAGATAAGCATAGGAGCAGAAGAATCCTTTTTGCGAGATATAAGACAAGACTGAGTTTTAGAAGGGTTGAAATCAACTAAGTTGTCTTTGCCCCACTGGAGAATTACCTGAAGATCGGCATTTAAGGAATTGGTAGCAGATTTTCGAGAATTTGAAGCTGATTGAGCAAGACAAGGCTTCTCAAAATGGAAAGTTGAATGCAATGTGCTATCATCGGCAAAACTATGGATAGGATTTCCAGTCAATGGAAGAAGGTCATTAATATACAGCAGAAAAAGGGTGGGGGAAAGAACTGAACCTTGGGGGACTCCAGCATTAATGGAGAAGTTAGAAGAAAGGGAGTCATCGACCATCACCAGTTTGCAAACCATAAGATGGAAGCTTGTTTAGAACACCTTTACACCAAACACGATCGAAAGCCTTTTGATATGTCAAGAGCAACTGCTTGTGTTTAACCACACTTTTCCATTGAATTTGTCCATAAATGGGTAAAATAACCCAGAATATCCCCAGTTGGTCGACATTGATGGAATCCTTACTGGCGATCGTTGATCAGACGGAAGGTTTCTAGGTAGTTTAAGAGTTGGCGTTTAATTCATTTCTCCATTACTTTAGAAAGAGTAGAAGTAATTGCAATTGTACAATAATTGGATGGGCGGGATTTATCACTCTTATTAGGAACTGACTGGATATGAGCAAATTTTCAAGCAGAAGGAAACACACCTTTGGAATAAGAAAGTGAAAAAAGGCGGCAAAGAACCCGAGTAAGTTCAGGAGCACAGGTTTTGAGAACAAGTGCAGAAATACCATTGGGACCTGGAGCTTTCTTAGCATCGAGATTCGTCAAAATCCTTCTGACATCCTTTTGACAGAAGACCACAGGAGGCATTGAATGGAGCGTGTTGGGAATGGTGGCAGGTGTTTTACCAACATCATTAATACAAGAATTGGAAGAGAAATTGGATGCTAGCAGGTCAGCTTTATCCTTGGCTGAAGTGACAAAAGAACCATCTGGTTTGGACAGAAGTGGGAGCAGAGATGGGCAAAAGTTGCGGCCAATAGCTTTGGCAAGAGACCAGAATGCTCGGCTACCATTAGGGCTAGAAGCAAGTTTCCTATTCTTGGTCTATTCAAAATCTAGTTTGGACTGGTTAATGACGGCTTTACAATTGTTGCGAGCTTTGGTGTAGGCAGAAAATGAAACTGAAGAATTAGAAACAAGCCAGTTACGACATGCAACGTTCTTCTCTTGAACAGCCTTAGCACATTTATTGGAAAACCAAGGTTTAGATAAAGGACGAGATTTTAGAGTGGAGTGTGGAATGAAGGATTCCATTCCTACAAGAATAATTTCACTGACACGTTCTGAGCAAACGTTGACATCAGAAGTTTTGAAACAGTAGTCAGACCAAGGAAAAGAAGAAAAGAAATCTCGCAGGTCATCCCATTTTCCATTCTTGTAATGCCAAACAATGCGAGGTTGGGAACAGCCAGGAGATAGAGGCTCCATTGGAGAAGAGACAATCACCAAGTTTTGATTTGAGGTACCTAAAGGACCACTCACTTCGACCGTGTACTTAAAAGGGTTATTTCTGAGGAAAATACTCGTAAGTACAAAGAGATCAAGTGTGTTGGCTGTATTGTTAGAATTGTACGGTATTCTTGTAGGTAAATGAATAATCTGTGCAAGGTCATTAGAAATTGCAAAAGCCTGAGAATCTCGACCAGCCGGGTCGGTGTGACTAGAAAACGGAAGTCAAGTTGCAAAGAGAGAAAGACAAAGAATCCGAAGTGATCAGTGGAGTTGGTAGAACGGTAGAGACAACAGATGAATTTGACACAGTGAGGTAGAGAGATTTTAAGCCAGAGAAGATCAAAGAGAGGAGATTCCAGTTCTTGACAAAGTACTCGTATTTTCCCCGTAAACTTGAGGTAACAAATGACTTTCTGTTGGTGTTTTCTTCAGTTTTCTGAAAAATTTGAGGTTGATTCGTTGTTCCATTCTTTTTGATTTCATTTTTCCGACAAACTGCAAAAACACAAGGTAATTAAAACCTGTCTTACTGCAAAGCAAATTAACGTGTTGGAACGTGACTTGCCAGAAAAAGGTTCGGTGTCAACTGCTGTGCCTTCATTTCACAGGTGGCGCTTGGTATGCAGTGGCTGCGTGCGCAGTCTCGTTATAATAGCCACACCGCTGCTTAGTGAAAGTTATGTTTGCTACGTTATTATGGCGATGTCGGCTAATAAGACAGATTTGGCGATAGTTTAATCCTGTCAAAAGTAAGAAACACTTTATGAAACTGAAGCAAGCGATCCAATTCATCCTCAGATAATACGTGCGGTATGCGTAGTCGATATGATTTCAGTTTTGAGAAGTACACCACGTAGAAGGAGGCATGTTGGAAAGATAATGCTCTAATCGATTTCCTCGGACTTTGGGTTATGGCAATTAAATCTCTTTTTTCCCACCGTCTCGTATCTACCTGGCATCCTACACATATCATACTGTTTCAGTTTGTTCAAATTTCTCTTTACAGTTTCCGGCCTGGTGGTGTCTCCTGCCATTTTTCTTCGCATCGTCGACGTGCTCCAGACACATTTGCCTTTGTTCTCTTACACTGCCTAAGGACTTTCGCTCTCTTCTCAAGTGTCAGACGCTACGCTCCACTACCTCTTTTTCCCATTGTGTCCTTCTCACTCGGTAAAGAAACTAGAGCGCGTTGTCCAGTAGACCCGCTTAAATGCAACACACGTGGTCGCGTGGCATCCATCATCCCTCCTTCTAAAATACCTATAAAATATAAGGGGACCTCTGTTGGACGTCACTCGCTTTCTCGATTCCTGTAGCATATCTCAAATAGTGAGGCGCAATTTGAGATAAAATGATGAAAGGCTTTCTCAAACTGTGACGTGCATCCTCCACAGGCATTTATTTGAGAGAACCAACTGTTCGAATAAAGAAAATAACTAATTTTTATTAAATTAGTTCTGATCCTTAAGCACCAGGGATCCTAGTTCTGGCTAACAAAGCATGCCCCAAATTAAGCAACCACTGTCACCTTCCTGGATAGCGAGTACCATGCACGATGGGACCATGGTACTCACTGTTATTGCTTGAGCCATGTGCAAAGGCGTCCGTCGGCATGTTGCACCCAAGTATTTCGACTCATCCAACCAAGCGTGTTGTTGACGCCGCAGCATTCACAGTCGAAGATGATCAGCGGTGAGGAGAGGGTGTCTACTGTGCCGTCTGCTGTCGAACCCCATACATCTGAGTGTGGCCACATCGTCATTTGGAATATTGCTCTTGCATTCCTCACATTGCACTGAGATAACTGTGGTACTATTGAGCCCTTCGCTCACCACGAATATCCACATTGCGTAATCCTTTGCATTTTCTGTCGGCGTGAGGTGGTTTGACCCGCTGGACATTATTCTTTGTTCACCTTAACCACAGTGGGCCGTGAGCAACCGACAAGACTAGCCGCTTCCGATAAAAAGCATCACTTGCACAAGCTCCCACAATTATGCCCTTTTGAAACTTCATATCTTTATCACTTTGACTTTCGTGAAATGCAAATTATCGCTGTTCGGCTTTTTTAAACTGCGAGATAATCCATTATAGATATGGTGGTCATAATTCAGTGATCGCTGAGTGTATACTAACGTCTTTGGTAGTTAACATACACTTCACCAAAAATGCTATTCTTCAGGGTGGATTATTGTAAGAAGAGGTGTTCCGGGTGAGTCTTCGGTCACCTCCTATTTCTAATTTTCATAAATGATGAAGGTATCAAGGATAAGTTCCCAAAGTTTGCTGATGATATAAGGGTGGGAAGGGTGGTAAACAATCCGAGTCAAGCCGTGGTGCTTCAAAAAAGGCTTGAATCGGTTACATATATGATCTAAAAATGGTAACATAAGTTTAATGCTTCATTTGGGGAATATAAATCCTGGAGTCACGTATAAATCAGGGGGAGAAGAACTAAAAGTGGTTCAAGACGAAAAAGACTTTAATGTTTTGATTCTGACATGTAATCTTCCGTGCGGGCTCAGAGAAGGGAAGCCAGTTTAGTGATGAGTAGAAATTGAAACACATATTAAAAATAGCTTAGAAGATGTGGACTTTAAAGTTTGACAACTAACTTAAAGAGCAGATCTGGTTGAGGTGTATAAGGCACTGAAGGGGTTCCATAACATGAATGGAGGATGATGTGTTCCCTGTCGTAGAAGAAACAAAAACCAGAGGACACAGAAATATAAAATCTCAAAGAACAAGGGACTACTTTTTCTCATGAAGTTGACAGTGAGTTGTGGAATACGGGGAAAAACGGGCACCCAATGTAGCAGAGGCAGTGAGCCTGGCTAAGATCAAAGCAGAATCTTATGGTTTCCTTAATGGTACAGAATAGTACAAAATTAAAGAAAATCATATAATATAGGTGTAAAAACACCGTAGACAACTCTTAAAGGGAAAAACTACGATAGTAGTGTAAAGGGCACCATTTCATCTGTATCTCATATTGTGCTAAACCTCGAATAAGTAACGCTTCACTAATAGAGAAGACTATTGTTACTAATTCTCAGTGGGCACTACCAACCAGACGGAACCGTTTCAAGGCTTGTTGGCCTTTCATCGGTGGGTGGGATAATTATAATTATAACTCTTAAAAATATTATGCCCTGTTACATTTAGTCTCACTTAAAGAAAATAATGTATTCTGTGCTCTCTTAATTTGTTTCATAATTTACGTTTATTCCTTTTTTTTTATTTATTCGAACTGCCTACTTACACAACACTAGATGCAAATTTATTCCCCGGATCAAATACTCTTCGTCTGAATGAGAATTTCCGCAACTGTTCTGTAAACCATCCTTTTCCAGTTTAAATTCATATTCGTGTGTGTGAGTCATCTGAGATAGAGTAAATGTGGCATCAGGAGTTAGTACTTAACCTTTTAAACCTTATACTCTCCATTTATGTCCTAGTTTCCATAGATAGCATTCTATAGAAGCCCTTTTATGCCTCCAACTAATCTGGCTCTTCTGTATACCCTTTCTAACTGCTCTATATCCTTCTTAAAATGAGGCTACAGACCTTTACGCAGCATTCCAATTGTATCCTAGCACTGCTTAAGGCAATGGTTAGAAAACAATAGGGTAATCACCTCTTTGTCTCTGCTAGCAATGAGCTGTTTTGGCGGCCGATCTACATCGTTTAGAGAACTTCATGTCGGACTGTGCATTTGTAAGCTATTTTTCATTATCGACTGACTTCAGGTTTGCGCTTTCCAAGTGCAGTACCGTGCGCTTATTAATTTTTCTCAGTTTCCATTATCATACCAAAATGGTGGTTAATATATCTCTTTTTGAAGTAGCATATACTGATTAATGTTATTAACTACTTTGCTTACCTTTTTATCTTTAAGAAACGTGGATATTAAGCTTGAAGTACTTAAAGTAATGTCAATAATCAATATCGAGAGCAGTAAGAGATCCAACACTGAACTTTTTGGGACTTGGCTTCTGACCTTGGTGCATAAAGAGAAGTGGCCATTTATAACCATCTTGTTGCTAACGCCACAGTTGCCCACGCTGAACTACATCAATGCAAAACCTGAAGTAAATTATGCATGTCAGTATCAGTCCTTACATACAGTTCAGTTTTGGCAACCACAGAATAGCTAATCAATTGGCCATGTATGTTCTCCCCTTAGCAAATCCTTGCTATGATTGCTTTATCATCCCATTCCAATGCAGATAACCTTTCCTGACATGAAATTTACTCTTATAAGGCTGTGAGTACTCACTTTCCTCCTTAAACCACCTTTTTGAACAGGAGAGGCAAAGAATAATTCCGCTCTTTGAACCGCAAAGATATGTAAATATCTCTAGTGTCTACAAAGTACACAAGAAGAGATATTTTCAGAGAGGAGAGGCATTTACATTTGTAAACAGGAGAGACAGCAAAGAATTCTTTGAACTGAATGCCTCATAACCAGATAGCGGACTAGATATTTCTGTGCTCATGTGGGCATGTGTTGTGTCTTACGTAGGGCGTCTCCATCACATTTGCTACTATTGTTTGGCGGCCTTTAGCTGCCGTTGCGGCGTGAGACCTCCAATAACAACAAACCATCCATCACATCTGATCAACTTCGTCGTGATACCCTGCGAAAATAACACTGTAAAGTGGACATAAGTGATTTTAGTGCGGTTTTTGTGTAGTGTGTACCTCGTTGTTGTTTAGTTGTGTCTGGCCGTTCTGCTACCATAAAGCGACGATCGCTTGGAAGGATACTTCCCAGAACTCTTCCACGCCACGAGGAGGCGGCTGTTAAAAAAAAAGAAAGAAAGAAAACTGTAGTGACGTGTATCTCGTACTGACTGTCGTGAAAAAGGGCAGTTAGTGAGATTCTGTGAATGGATGGAGTCTGCGCGGGTAGTACAGTGGTATCGCCACCGTTCTCCCCACACTGGGTAGAAAAGGCCCGGGTTCGAATCCCATGACGCGGGGAACTTTAATGGATTTTTTTCACTCCGTGGCCGAGTTAGTCGGTCTCAGGCGTAGATAGCAAGGTTTTCTCCTTGAATTTGTTGTTTTTCGTTCCGCAAAACAGGACCGAATAGAAATACATGCAATTTACAGACACAATACACATGGGTAGTTGAATTAACATTCTGGGTGATCCTAATATAATGGTTTTTGATGAATGGATGGACGATCCAAACGGGTCCCATCGATGCAAAAATAAATAAATAGATACAAAAAAAAAAAAAAATCCCAAAACTTGAGCAGAGAATTTCTTCGTGCACCAGGATTCGGGATAATAAACTTTATGAGTTGCTAGGGGATCACGCCTTCTGTGAGGGAGAAAGAAAAAAACTGATATTGATTTGTAGGTTCTGTGTACTTTGATTCACATTCAAATCAGGTCGTGCTTGCCATTTCTTTTAGAAGAGTAAAAGTTCCTTTCGTGACCATAAGATTTTATTCTTGTCTTGGATCATTTATATTAGTTATTTACATTTATAGAGAGGTCCTAAAGTCCATATACAGGCAACAGTGGTAATGAAAGTGAGGCCAATCCTCCAGTTCACTACAAAGGCATCTGTCACTTTCAGAACGCCCCAGTTGATAGAGCTTGGCATTTAGGGATCTGGCTAGGAGGTACTGGAGGTACAAAGCAAACCCGTTTGGATCGAACCATATTTTCACTTTTTTGTCCGTGGCGAAGCCTTCAATGATAAGAGCCTTATTGACAAGACCTTTAGTTCCGTTGGACCAAATATCTTGCCATTTTTGAGTAGTTCGACCAGCACCTAGCTTTTTCTATTTTAGGGCTGTCCTGTGCATGAATTTGTATAGCCATAATTTCCAATGGTTGGTTTCCCCCTGATGTGATAACAGATCCCGTTGTAGATGAGGCGTAGGCCTATGGGGAGTGAATCAGAGAAGAACTGAAGAGCCGCCGTGGTTAGATCTTCGTGGTAGCCGGGAGCATCAGGCTTGTGAAGCCCCATCACACCGATGAAGGAAATTGGTACGAAGGCAGTTTTATAGTAAATGATCAGCGTTCTTTGGTTTAGGCCCCTTTCCTG
Source organism: Mastigoproctus giganteus (assembly GCF_048544385.1). NCBI lineage: Eukaryota > Metazoa > Arthropoda > Arachnida > Uropygi > Thelyphonidae > Mastigoproctus > Mastigoproctus giganteus. Next base: position 215,279,901 of record NC_143583.1, read on the forward strand.
AGTGGAAATTCTCGTAAACTAGTCAACGTTTTAATATCTGAAAATTATCTTCTTGGGTTTGGGAAGAGATGGTGAGTTTCTTTGATATTATCTTTGAAAATAAAGATAACAGTAATAATAATAAAATGATCCATGACTGTGGCAAACCCATACTATGCATGTGAAGAAACTGTATCCAACAAAGCCAATCTGTGTAGTGGTAAGCATATTCACGTGGTGTTGGGTTGTGTTATGCTTTTTCCGTTGAGCGACCGGCCTTTTAGACCATGGAGATGTAGATAATGTAACTCGCTAGTTTCTGCCCTGCCCCATGGAGGCTAGCCGTCTGCTATCACCGTTCTGAACGCCCACGAATAGAGATCTGTCAGGACCTGGTTGGCTGTATATTCCTGGTGAGTCTTGACCTACGATTGAAAAGAATGGACAGCATACGCCATCTGGTACATATCTTCGTACTGATGATGAGCCACATAGGGATTCGAGAATACAGCCTGAGGACATCCTTTGAAAACTGTCGATTCTTGGCTTTAACAACGACAGACCTATTGGAGAAGTGCTCAGTACAAATTGGTACAATGCAGTGGGCAACACGAAAACGTCCAAGAACACTCTCCCACTAAAGGGAGTCAAAAGCTTCCTCGAAACCAATAAGAATAACCTGAACATACTTTTGCCGGAACATTTGAGGTTTTTTAACAAAGTTGACTAGAGCGTCCTCACTTTAGCTTCCTTAGAAAAAAACATATTGCCTGAGTGAGGTTAGATCCCTTGCAATTAACAATTCAGTGAGCCTACCTGCAATTAAGCCGTCAAGGAATTTTTCAAGCTTAAGAAAGAGTGCAACAGCTCTGTAAGTTTTGGAATCCATAGGGTCTTTTCCAGACTTTAGGATGATATTATTTCCAGACTTTAGGATGAACGAGTATTTATAATGGGTTTTAAGTCAAATTCAATAAGGTCAAATTAGGGCATTTGTTGGGTCAAAACTTGACAATCGCAACAAAGAGTTCTTCCATAGTGAAGGGGGAAAGGGTGAGCGTCATTTCTGGAAAATATTGGTTACCCTAAAAGAGAGATCCAAGGTTTGAACGCCAGTTGGTATAAGTCTTTCTTTCCAGGATCGCCTTTATTGCTTCTTCCCAGGTAGCCGTTTCCGACTTCCTTTTTGATAGTATTATAGATTTCTGAGGGATGTCGCTTATTCTTAGTTAGTGTGTGCATACGAATAGCCTGCTCGTATACACTCTCGCCTAAAATTTTGGAATCACGTTTCATTTTTATTAAGTTTCAAAATTTTTATTAAAATAAGAACATTTTAGAACTTGTTAAGAACAAATTAAGACTTTGGATCAACATTGGACAATTGTAGAGTGAAAATACGTACTGTGGACGGATGACTCCAAATTTGAAATTTTTTGGATCCAAGAGTAGAGTTTATGTGAGACGATCAACCGAAGATAAAATGGTTCCACATTGTTTAGCGTCTATGGTCAATCACGTTGAATGCTCCATCATGATCTGGGTTTCTTTTGTTTTTCTGTAGTGAGTGACATCGTCAGAATTGAAGGGATTTTAAGAAAAGAAGGCTGTACAAACATTCTAGAACATAAGGCAATAACCCCTGGACTTCAACTTTGTGAAAAAAAAATTACATTACAACAAGACAATGATCTGAAGCGCACCTTTAAGCTGTATAGGGATTTTCTAGCGAATAAGCCATAGGAGACGTATTGCAAATTATGGTGTGGCCATCCGAATCGCCTGGCAATTTCGCAGTTTCGAGACTTGCGCCCGACGAAGGCAGGAAGGTTATTTCAGTTTTACATCTCGCTAGAATTATCCACCTAGCGTGTGGATTTCGCGCCCATCCGATTTATTAATTTAGTGTTCCTTACCTTTAAAATGTGAGCTAAGAGTACAAAAATTTCATAGCACCATGGAGATGAAAAATCACTCGCTGCTACGCTAACAACCTATTGCACTTGTTTGAAAGTGCATAGAAGAACGCTGCAAAGAGTGAAGTATATTATTAAAAATAAGAAACCCTTCAGCGACGAAGCAAATGCAGCAAAATGCTGTTAATGGGAGCATCGGTAAGACAAGGTGTCGTTCTGTGTCTGTGAACCTAACCACCCTTATTTCAAAACACAAATAGTAAAAGTAACAATAAGTACGAAGAGAAACTACCTAAGGAGAAGTGAACGCCTAAAGTGACGTGCACAAATGTCCACAACACCAATGAACGAATTCCACTTACATAATACTGTAACATAAAACGCCTCAAAGACAGAAACAATCTTAGCTCAAATATTCTGTGACCCTCTGTAGACGAAATAATAAAACGTAATAGGGGGTGGTCATAGCATATTTCATGAGTTTAGTTAGCATTGATAACCCATTGATATTTGACTGCGGCAACGATCAATGATCGAAATGCAAACCTTTCTTTTGGTGTTTATAAGTGCTGGCGTTCCTCTGTAGAGAGAGTGGCTCCATCTAGGAATAGAATCTGTCCCTGTAAGATATTATATTATTAAGAACTATTATGGGAGGTGTGTGTGGAGGGATAATTGTACAAATATTTCAAAGAATATACGTAATTTCAAACAGAAAGAGACACACACACACAGCTCTTGTGTTTATTTATACATATATGACATTTGATCAAGAAATGTACCGTGCTCTAAGGGGGAAAAAAAAAGTCTGCATTTTTTGAAAATTGAAGAAATGACTTATTATTACGGTATGTATAAAGTATTTTGGGAAGATAGGAGGGGGAAGGGGTCATGCTTCTTATTAACAGCAGCCTGAGCGCGAAAAGAGCTTTTGCTGAGTCTGAAGTTGCATCTGCCAGCATACATCTGTGTGGTGTGAGTTAGTTGGAAGCAAAGGAACAATGAGTTGTGAGTAATCTACAACGCAGAAGATTGAGAAGAATATGAGGAGTCCTTACGAGCAGATGGAATGGGCAAGCAAGGGTGAATGTCTTATTATAGGTGACTTTAATCTGTCCCAGATTGATTGGAATGATAACTGGGGGGAAAACTCAGCATGGGGAAAAAACTTTTTTAAAATAAACTAGATGATTACAGTATTATTTGTATCGGTGAGAATATTCTTGACCTCATCATTACTAGCGAATCAGATGACATCACAGGGCGTAAAGTACAGGAACCATTGTCAGGAAGTGATCATGCAATCGTCAGGACAATGAAACCCAAACTGTCATGGTAATCGTTCTGCTTTCTCTAACGACTGCGTTCAATGGAAACGAGAGAAGAACATTCAGAAATATCAGATAGAGCACAAAGCGCCATATCAAGAGGCAAAGAAGCACTTTGCAATTCCTGTTAAATCATCTACGCACGCGTCAGTTACTCAACGGATATGCTCAGTATCAACTCAGATTGACTGCTCAGTCCCTCCACACATCTCGAGATCTGGTTGGGCGAAATCAATACTTTCTTCATCAAAGGAACAACCTACCACCAAATATGCAACTCAAGAAGTAAATACACCGGTAAGAGTACTTCCAGATAAGAATCCTAATTAGCAACCGAAAGAACAAACAAAGAGCTCTGAAGGGAGATACGTACAAATTTAGTGCTGATACCACGGACATCGATGAAAAAGCAGACGAAGATGATACAATTGTTGAAATTCATCTTGAAGATGGCATTGAAACAGGCCAGTTTGCCCCAAAGAACGAAAAAGCAACAATAGACAGGCGTCAGCAAACTACCTCACGGAAGTTAGCGGACACCGCTTAAAACCAAACAAGAGATACAGTTATTCAATGGAACTGTCGGAGACTGTGTGCTAACTTAGATGACTTATACGATCTCCTAAGCGATGATAAGCGTGTTGCATAAAGAAAGAAATCTGACAAATACAATATCTACGAAAATTCAACAATATACTATGCATAATAGAAAAGATAAACTCCTGTAATTTAGCTCGCGGAGAAGTAGCACGCATAGTGAAATCTGTAGTTCCCTCTAAACCTATCCCCTGCAACCCTCTTTAGAGGCAATTGCAGTCCATGTCACCATTGGTATAACAAAAAAAAAAAAAAAATTAGTTTCGTTGTATCTATCACCAAATGCTCAATTAGATGTATAGTAAGGCAAATACCTGCTCCCTTTTGTATTATGTGTGACTTAAATGGCCATCGCCCTTATGAGGTTCTTAACTGCAGAGGATATATAATTGAAATTTTTTTAGATAAATATTTTAAACACTGGTGATCGCACGTGCGTGCATTTACCATCTGGCTCAAGCTCTACTATTGATAAAGCACAGGGTGTCAAGCGTTATAGTGATCAAGCGATTTTCCGAGATTAACAGAGCGTTTAAATAAATAAATTTTCTGTTTATACTCCGGCACGACAACCAAGTCAGCAGAGTTTACAATAAATCGTCAATACAAATAATTATCGTATTTAGTAATCACGGGCTTGAACCCCGGTCCACTCAAGGAACGCGTGCTATGCACTCTCGCTCCTGACCACTGGGCTACGTCATACTCAAAGCCACAGTTCTTCTTCGGTTTGAAAAGTTTTTTTTAAGTTCTTTCATCAATAAAAAAACAGTCTTACGAATTGTAAGCTAGTTTAAGAAAGGAAAACAACCTTTCTTTTTTCCCTTTAAACTAACATTAATTTTTATACCGCTTGGTCAATCTAGCAGCACTGCTTCTGCCTCCAGTGGCGGGGCCGGTAACATAGGAGAAGAAATCCACTCTCCCAGGACTGAGGGAGGAAAGGTGAATAACAACACGTTTCTACCTTTAGAGCTGTTTAGCTCGTCACAAATTAGCACAAATGATACTGAAAATGACTCTTCTCACCCGAAAAGGTTGAAAACAACCTCTCAAGAGGAGATACTAGCTTTCCTCATCTTGCACTTTCTATCAGACCAGCCTCTCAGCAAATTATCACCCTTCCTTGTGCAGAAATGCATTGAGTCTGCTGCAGTTCACCTGAAACAGTAACGCGACCCCAGTCAGGTGATCTTTAGATAGAGACCACTCAACCTCAACATTCTGTGATGCTATTAAAGCTCACAACCTTTGGAGGACACCCACTAAAGGTTATTCCCCATGCCACCTTAAACTCCTATAAGGAGTAGTAACAGACTGAGACTTATTAACTGTATCAGATGAGAAAATTGTCCAAGAGCTACACGATCAAAAAGTCATTCAAGCAAGGAGAATCATGACCCGAAAAGATGGTACACTGATTCCAACAAGGAGTATAATTCTCACTTTTAGCTCTCCTAACTTACCAACATCTGTGAAAGCAGGCTACCTACATTACCGTGTCCGACCATACATTCCGAATCCCATCGGGTGCTACAAATGCCAAAAAATACGGACACTCACAAACTACATGTCGAGGTGAGGCAATATGTCCTAACTGTGGTTCAAAGGAGTATAGTGGTGGGATTCAGCCGGTTCGCACCGGTTCGGCAGAACCGATACCTAATTTTTTGTTGAGTTCGGCGAATCGGTTGTTAAAATGGCACTTACGATCAGGGTTCTCTCTAAGGTGGGCGCCTGGTATTCTATGCCATTTATTAATTCAGCAAGAAATTTTCGTTTAATATCAATAAAATGAAGAAAATGTATGTTCTGACTGATGTTTATCAATGGTATAAGCATAGTGCTTTTTTTATAAAAGTTTATGATATGACCACACGTGGACAGAACCAGTAAAAATATACAAATATATTGGCACATATCCGCTCCTGCTCTATAATATATTAAAATAAAACATTTTTAAAATTTTTTGCAGTAGCCCTTAAAAGGATGAAAAGGCAACAGAATTTGACAGATTTTTTTCAATAAGAAACCAAAATCAGAATTTGTTGTATTAGAATTGGCCTTGGATTCAGTTACATCACCAACAATTTTCGTTGAACTAGTTGAATTGGAAAAACAATATGCAGGGACAATATGTTTTTCAGTTATTGGGCTTACTAAGAACTACCTAGAAAAAAAATTAATAGGATTTTGCTCCGATGGTGCCAGCGTTATGCTTGGGAGAAAATCTGGATTGCAAAAGAGTTTCCAAACATAATAATATGGCACTGTTTAAATCATCGCCTCCATCTTGTTTTAGATGATTCGATAAAGGAAACAAAGCAAGTAAATCATTTTAAAATATTTATTGATAAGATATATACTATTTTTCATCAATCCAATAAGAACCAAATTGAACTTTCCAAAATATCCGAACAACTTGGAATTGAAATTATAAAGATTGGTAGAGTTTTGGGACCAAGATGGGCTGCCTGTGGTTTAAGGTCAACCCTAGCTGTGTGGCCCGCTTATCCAGCGCTACATCACTATTTTTATTCAAATAAAAAGTACTTAGGTATGGCTGCCCGTCTTGAAAATATATATTTTATAACTGATTTGGCATTGATGATTGATATTTTAAACGAAATTTGTCTTCTTTCAAATATAGAAATATATTCAAATATAAATATATATATAGCAAGCAAGAAATATAGACATAATAAAGGCTGAAAAACTCGTGATAAGATCTATTAAAGCATTTCAAATGCTTGGAAAGGAAAAGGGTCCATACGAAAAAAAAGTTGATGAATTAATTACTTCAGAAACCTTCAAAAATATAAAATTTGTAGAAAATCATCGATCTGTCTCGGGCTTCCTCGGGGAAGACTTTTAGAAAACATCGTAACGAATTTGAAAAAAAAAAAAAGACTAATGGATTGTGAACATTTAAAAGCAAGTTGTAGCTAATTTCATGATAAATTACAATTTCTCAATTTTTTGGAGCCAGATTACTGGAATATTGAAGTAGTACTAGTTCCATGGAAAGCAGCTGAAGAACAATTGCTCGTATTTAATGACATTTTTAATTACCAAATTGATATTAATGATTATCGAGATTTCTTGGAAAACGTTTTAAAAAATTCCCAGAATTATGCAATTTCAGAATTATCCTGAAAGTGTTCAAAGAGCTAAAAATATTGTCAGAACAATTGCTGTAAATTCAGCAGAAGCGGAAAGGGGTTTTTCAAAGATGAACATAATATGTTCAGAGAAGAGAAGTCGCCTAACTGTTTCTAATATATCAAACACAATGACTATTAGTCTAATCGGTCTACCTATAAAGGAATGGGATCCTACTCCTACAGTTGTTAAGGATAAATCACTCAGCCGATGATGCTCGGATAAAAGCGAAGAAAATTGCAAGCGAGGACGCCAATCAAGAAACGATATGTAAATATCTTAAATAACAGTTTTATTGTTTTTTGTCAGGTATTATTTAATATTTTTTCATTAATATTTTAAAACTCTTTCTTATAACATAATCTAGTTTTGTGGACCTCTTTTATTGTTCTTATTTAAGTATTAACTGCATGAAATAATAAACTACCTTTGGGTATATAGTTTTTTTATACTTAGAACGGTCATAAGGGCAGCGAACCGGTTGTTAAATTATTTGAATCCCACCACTGAGTATAACCAATCTGATTACACCATTACCCCTCCGCATTTCCCAAACAGTACGGGTAACCACCCGGCTTTCTGAAAAACATGAGAACTATGGAAGTAAGGGATAAAAAATTCAGAAATATAAAGTAGAAAACAAAGTGACATACGAGCAAACAAACGTAGACATACGTAGAAAACAAAGTGACATCAGAGCCAGAAGACAGATAATAAAAGCAGAGACAAAGCGTACGTATGCCACAGCAGCTCAACATTTCCAGTCTTCAGGGATTCAGGCTGATGTATCAGTTCTTCCCAATATATCTATTGCTAATTGGGCACATTCGTTGCTCTCTATTTCATTCATTGCCCTCTATTCCTTCACAACCAACAAGTGAACAAGTCAATAGCACCCCCAACAGCCATTCCAACCGACGTTTCTTCAACAATAAAATCAAAAGTGACAGAAACTAACAAACCACAACCTCGACGGAATTGACATCGATGAACATCATGATCCAGATGATGGAATCTTAGAATTACATGCAACCGATAGGATGGATGTGACCTGTCCCTTCTTTCCTAAGAAAGACAAAACAAAAATAGATCGATACAAGCAAACTACAGCTGAAAAGTTGTCGGAACCAAAAACAACCCATAAAGCCACATAATGGAAAGCATCCTTCAATGGAATTGTGGAGGCTTTCGGAATACAAAAGACGATTTGCAGGATCTTATCGATCGGTATGAACCAGTTGTCATAGCCTTACAGAAAACGTTTAAATTCTCGAGTGTGCCTTACAGTAAAAAACTATGCTATATTAAGACGAAATATTGACAAGCCAGCTCATGGATGTGTGGCGATTATTGTGAGAAACAACATTCCATCCAAACATATTTATTTACAGACTCCTTTTGAAGTGGTGACAGTGCTCATTGTAATTGTTATCACTTTCACAATAGTTTCTATATACCTCCCTCCAAATTTCTCTTTCTCCTCAGATGACTTAGAAAATCTAGTAGATCAGCTGCAATCTCCGTTCTGCTTATTCGGGGACTTCAATGCTCATTGTCCGCTATAGGGATCTCCAACAATTGACAAAAGGGGTAAACTAATAGAATTCCTGTTAATGCTCATCATCTTACCCTGTTAAATACTGGCGGGCCTTCCTATATCCATCTTTCTACAGAATCCATGACTGAAATAAACCTTTCAATCTGTTCTCCCTCCATATATGCCAATGTGGAATGGTCACTTATTGATAACCCACTAAACAGTGATCATCTACCGAGTGAAAAACAGTGCTCCAGGCCCTGATGGAATTTATTGCGCCATAATCGATAATTTAAGTGTGGAATCGTTAACTGCTATCGTAAAACTGTATAACAGAATTTTTTAGAGGAATATTACCTTACTAGCTGGTGTCACTCTTATGTGTTAGCTTTCTCGAAACCAGGAAAAGACCACCCAGATTCAACAATCTACCATTCTATTTCTCTAACCAGTTGTCTGGGAAAAACGTTGTTAAAAATAGTTAACGCTAGACTGACTTGGTTTCAAGATTCAAAACATTCTGAGTCCAAGTCAGTATTGTTTTCGGAGAAGTAGATCTACGATTGATTTCATTATCAAAGCTGAAGCAAATATCCGGAACGATTTCCACAGAAATGAGCACTTAGCCATGATATGTGTTGGCATCGAAAAAGCCTTTGATACAACTTGTCGATAACGGATTCTTCATGACTTACATAAATCTGGACCTCGGGGTCGTCTCCCGAAATTTATTTAGAACATTCTAGGCAACGGATCCTTTCAGGTCCGATTCCATTCTTCATTTATATAACATATGTACAAAAACAGGAAGTATTCTTCATTGATATAACATATGTATAAAAACAGGGAGTTACCCAAGGCTCAGTGTCAAGCGCCGCACTCTTTAAGACAACCATTAGGATTGACTTAGCATTGACTCTACAATCAAGTATATACCTGACACAGTTCATGTATACTTGTATACTAACGATCTTACCATTTCATGTCATTCTCAAAATATGCGCCTAATGAAGTGACTCGATGAAGGTATATTAGGTTTAATGTCCAAGTTTGCAGACGATACGAAGGTTGGCAGTGTTGCTAATGACAGTAAGAACGATACGCTACTGCAACAGGATCTAGAAAAATTGAGCAGATGGGCTCAGAGTTGGCAAATGAAGTTTAATATTGACAAATGTAAAGTACTACTTATGGGTAGCAGTAACCCCATAGTGACATACCAACTGTATGGTACTACACTCAGGGTAGTGGAGAATGAAAAAGATCTGGGGGTAATTGTGCAGTCAGATATGAAGCTTTCTGAGCAGTGTAGACAGTCTGAAAGAGTAGCTCATGGTGTCTTGCCAATGATATACAGGAATTTTTCTAGCAGGGATAAGGAGGTGATTATCCCCTTGTATAAGGCAATGGTCAGGCCACACCTTGAGTACTGTATACAGGTCTGGAGGCCTCATTTTAGGAACGATGTAAAGCTGCTGCAATAAGTACAGAGAAGGGCGACGAGATTGGTGAATGGGACAAAGGGTTGCTCTTACGAAAAAAGGCTTAAGTTCTGCAAATTAGAGTGTCTGGAAACTAGGCACCGGCGAGGGGGGGGGGATCTGATTGAGGTGTATAAGGCCTTGAATGGCTTGAGCAAGCTCAATGCTGATGCGATTCTTACACTTGTCCGGATTAATTGCCTGACGAGACATAAATTGAAATTGAGGAAGGACATTTGTAGAATAGATGTGTAGAAATTTGCCTTTAGCCAGAGGGTAGTTGATTGCTGGAACAAACTTCCATCTGCCGTCGTAGAAGTTGACAGCTTAAATAAATTCAAGGCAGAACTAGACAAACATTTAGAATGAATGAGTGGATGAAATGTGAAGGGTTTTTTTTTTTTAAAGCTTGCTTTCTTGCATCCTATGCCTCTACTAATGCTAATAGTAAGACAACTAACAACTATAAGACACCATTAACAGAACAGTCTTTTGGGTCAAAAACAATGGACATCGACTTTCTAAACCAAAAACAACTGCCGTACACTTCTGTCTCAAACGTACTTAGCATCCTGATCCAGACCTTCAGTTAGATTCTCATCGTGTTACTTTCCAGCATAGTATTTGATTTCTAGGTTTAATACTTGATAAAAAAAATTAAACTTCCTAGAGCCTATGAAACATATTCGTATAAGTTGTCTTAGAAAACTAAAGATTCAGCACACAACACAACACTTTTCTTGCATTTACAGTAGTATTGTAATTCTTCGCAGCGTACAATATGGCGCAGATATAGGAGACCACAGGTGGCGCCAACCCTAATAATATGCACTATAGATAGCTATGGATGTCTGGGATTTATGGCAGGATACGGGTTCATGCATATCGGTGTGGGACTCGACACATCTTCGACTGGGAGATGGGTTCGCATCGACGCTATTTTTCCGTTACCGCTATCCGTTTGAGCTGGCTGATGCACATTCCCCTTTGTACTGTTTTTATCGTGTCTATCTAGAGGGGTAGTATATGGGGTTTTGCGGGGAGTTATCGGGATGGAGGCGGAGGGAGTGGGGACTCAATCAGGTGATGCGTGAACTAGCATAGACACTACGTTCCCACAATGACCGCAGGCATATGCAGCCCGGGGGGGGGCACTACACAGCTTTGAGACTTTTACTTTGCTGCATTTTTCGCAAAGAACCCGTGCGCAGGGACCATTTGTATGACACCACTATTTGTATGACTTTCTGGAAACAGCTCTGGCAAGTTTGTTTAGCGTGAGTGGGTGGACAGCTCTGAATGATCCGCTCAGCATTGACCACTACCCAATAAGCTGTAAAATTCAAACATTACACTGCATAACTTTAGAAATCCGCGCAATAGAAATTTTCCAAGGCAAAGATTGGGCTTCGACAAACTGATCATCGAATCTCATCCAATTGACGCAGTTGCCAACCACAACCTCAGGGCTCATATTTGGTGAGTATGGGCTTGGCACACCCAGGATCCTGAGCTGGATATCATCATTCTTCTCTTTCTTGGTGATTCCCTTCTACTTATCTCTCTCTCTCTCTCTCTCTCTCTCTCTCAGGGTAACTCAGAATTTTTTTTTTTGGCTGGTGCAACAAAAGCTTAAAGCTTCCACGCAGCATATGGCTAACATAATAATAATAATAACTAGGGGGGCTTTTCCCCTTGCTCGCTTTGTTTCCCACCCCTGTGCACGCTTTTCTACGCTACGTAAAATGTAGAGGTATACTGAGTAATTCAAATTTTTTCTACGTAAAAGACATACCTGACGAAACGCAATGGTCGATATCTAATCAGGAAATGACCTATGTAATTATTTACCTGTGCATTTGTTGTGCGCAGCATTCTCAAGGTCGAATAAATATCATGGTAAAACTCCAGAACGGTGTACACCCTCCAACAAGGCGGCAAGCAAAAGAGTGGAAAAGCAGTGATTGACTAGCTGTGACTCCCATATTTCGAAAAACGGACAGGAACAAATCAGTGATTGGCAGATGCCACTGCTTTCCCCACCCACTGTCCTCCTAGGTTGATACGCCTAGGGTGTTTTTCCTCACATTTGCCGCTGTTTTTAAATCGGAAACTCGTTTTCCCATTTTAAAACACCAGGATGGAGGGATAAACATCCTATCTAAGCTAAGCTCCCCCCCTCCTCGACAACACAAACAATCAGAAAAGGAAGATGCCTTCACCTGTCAGTTATCGCCGTCTTCCTCGCTTTCATCGAAGTGCCTGCCGGTGTATAGTATACTGGACTTCAGCCAATATCACTATGTAATTATTTACCTGCGTTTGCATAGGTCACATAGGAAAAGGCTTCCAAAATAAAAAAAAAATGGTTCCATAATGCACGGAGGAGTAGTGTTGCATCGAAAGAGGAGGACTGAAATATTTACAAAATACTAAACTACAATATTTACAAATATACAATATTCATTAATATACAAAAAACGTTACAATGGAACATCAAATGTTAGACAGTGAATCACATGCACGAGATTGGTGAATGTTATGGAGGCAGTTGTCAATAATTAATTGCATTCGTAGTGACGTAATTGCCTGGCTCTCTTCTCCCATTGGCTCGAATAAATATCACTAGAAGGAAAACATTTTTTAATGTATAGATAGATAGATAATAACTAGGGGGCGAAGCTCCCTAGTTATTATTAATTTACGTTATTTATTATTATTATTATTATTATTATTATTATTATTATTATTATTATTTTACGTTATTTATTATTATTATTATTATTTTACGTTATTTATTATTATTATTATTTTAAATTTATTTATTTATTTTATTATTATTAAAATACGTAACAGAAGCTTGCTTTATTAGCCTTTACTGTAATATTGTATTAGCCTTTGTAACCTTGTATTAGCCTTTACTGTCAACCCCTGCCTTGTAGCGTGAAGGGTATTGTGTACGACATGTGCGTTTTGTATGCAATAAAGAGTTCTTCTTCTTCACAGCTTAAATAAGCTTTTGTTACTATTTTAGTATTTGTTTCGTAGGGCTCACATCTGGTGGGTATGGGCTTGGCATGCCCAGGGTTCTGAGCTGGATATCATCATTCTTCTCTTTGTTGGTGATTCCCTTCTCTCTCTCTCTCTCTCCCCTCCAGGGTAAAAAAATATTTGACTGGTGAGCGAAACCCTCAGGCTTCCTTGTACCATATGGCTAACAATAATAATAATAATCCGCATCCCTCTTCTCCCATTGGCTGAATAAATATCACCAGGAGGAAAATTATTTTAATGTATAGAAAGATAATAATAATAATAATAAAAATAAATGGAATTTGGTCTAGACAAATGCAAGACCCACGGATTCCGTCAGGGAAAATTAGTCAACCGAAACTACCAGCTGCAGAGTGGTAAAGAGATCGAAGCCATGGCAGAGGGAGAGGCCTACAAATATTTGGGGGTGATGCAGGCTCAGCAGTTACAGAACAAGAAAATTGAGGCCTGCCTGACCGAAAAATATCATCAGAGACTCAGAAACCTGCTGAAAGCAAAGCTGAACGGAGGGAACACAGTTAAAGCCATAAACACCTATGCAGTCCCAGTGCTAATACTCCCTCGGGGGGTTGGCGCCTCCGTAGCCAGGTGGGAAGGAGCAGCAGTGCGTATCACACGCTTCTTGATTAGACCGGGGTTGGAGCCCGTGACCACCAAATACGGAGGATGCGGAAAGGTCAGGGAATGACCACCGCATTTCCCGGAGCAATATGGCCTTAGTTGCTAATGCTCCAAAAAACCGAATAACAACAACAACAACAACCTTCGGGGTCATAGTTTGGACTAACACCGAGCTGGAGGATATCATGAGAAAGACAAGGACAATGATGACCAAGAGCCGCTAACACCAACCGAGAGCTGCGGTGGAGAGACTGACAATTGCCCGAGAAGAAGGAGGAAGAGGCCTGATAGACCTCATTGAGCAACAGAACACAGCGATAGTTAACCTGAGGGATTACTTCCAGAAACACACACACAGCAGCACTCCACCAGGCCATAAGGAAGATAGACAAATGGTATACCGCACTCAACCTAAGCGAGGAGTCTCCCCCTAACCAGGAGGTACAAACGAAGCTAGAAAGGCGGGCAGAGAAGACACTCCATGGCAGACACTACAATGATCTCCATCTGGGTCACATAGATAAAATTGCTTCCAATGCATAGCTCACGAGCAGGACGCTCTTCCCCGAGACTGAAGGATTCATGCTAGACATCTGGTAATCAACACCAGGAACTATAGAAAATACATCACCAAGGAGCCTGGAGTGTTCCTGTCGACGATACCATTTGGTCTCAGAAACCATCCAACACATCACCGCGGGATGCAAGGTGGTCACCCAGACTTAGTAGACTCATAGACACGACCAGGTAGCCAGGATAATACATCAGAAGCTAGCAAGGAAATACCAGTTGATCGACGAAAGTGTACCGTACTACAGGTACAAACCCCAGGCAGTACTAGAGACCCCAACCCAGAAACTGTACTGGGACCGCGCCATAATAACGTATAGGACAATCCCGCACAACAGACCGGTCCTTGTGGACAAGAAAGAAAAGGCTACCTATCTGATCGATATAGCGGTACCCAACACTGGCAACCTCCAGAAAACCCCATGGGGAAAAAATCAGGAAGTACACGAACCTAAGACAGGAGATAAAAGAGATGTGGCATAGGCAACAAGTAACGATTATCCCGATCATCATGTCAACCACAGGTATGGTGCCAAAGACCTAAACTACATAACAACCTAGCAGCAATAGGTCTCCCACCGAACACCTGCAAGAAACTCCAGAAAGTCGCAATCCTGAACACCTGTAGGATTGTCAGAGAGTTCCTCGACCAAAAGTAACGTCAGACATAACAACAACAACCACCCTGTGCACTTGGTAACAATACCCGTCACGAGGTGGAACTCCCAATCAGGCAGAAATATAATAATAATAATTATTATAGGAAGAAAGAAATAATACCAGTTGACCAAAGAAAGTGAACCGTACTACAAGTATGAACCCCAGGCAGTACTAGAGACTCCAACCCAAAAGTTCTACTGGGATCGCGCCATAATAACGGATAACAATAATAAAAGGGGCACGATGGCCAAGTGATTACGACACTGAACTACCAGCCTGATGGAACCGGGTTCGAGTACCGCCTTGGCGAAAGCGAACGCAGCTCCATCACGCTGGTAGACCGGTATAATAATAGTAATAAATTTGAACAATAATAATAAATTATTGTTCAAATTTATTTGAACAATAATTTATTATTGTTCACTCGCGAGAACTACCACTGGACATAAGCCGAAGCTAAACAGGTCCACCTTCATAGATGGATGATGTCGCAGAGAAAAATTAATCATACTGCACCGAGTGTGGCGCAGGATAAAGTCGCTCGCGTTCAGCCTTACGCAGAGGGTTCGGTTCGAAAAGTAGGAGACAGTTTCCCTAGGAAGACAGTGGAGCGAGTGGCACTGTCACCCATTTGGCTACCACAAGAGAAGGGCAAGACCATCCAGCCCCACCAACTGGAAGTGCTTCCTACGCAACTGCGCTAGTGACCACCCAATGAAGGAAGAAAACGCCAATGCATGAAGTGGAGCATCGAAATGAATACGTACATCATGCAAGCATAATACGAAATAACGAAGCTGGAGACATAACAAAAACCACCCTGTGTACTTGGTGGCAGTACCCGTCACGGAATGGAATACCCCAATCAGGGATAAATAATATAAGAGCAATAATAATAATAATAATAATAATAGAAAGAAAGAAATAATACCAGTTGACCAAAGAAAGTGAACCGTACTACAAGTACGAACCCCAGGCAGTACTAGAGACTCCACAAGCTCTACTGGGATCGCGCCATAATAACGGATAAGACCATCCCGCACAACAGACCGGACATAACCCTTGTGGACAAGATGGAAAAGGCTACCTGTCTGATTGACATAGCGGTGCCCAACACTAGCAATGTCCAGAAAACCCATGAGGAAAAAATTAGGAAGTATACGAACCTGAGACATGAGGTCAAGGAGATGTGGCATATGCAAGGAGTAACGACCATCCCGATCATCGTGTTAACCACCGGTATGGTGCCAACGACCCTACATAGCAGCCTAGAAGCAATAGATCTCCCAGAGATCACCTACAAGAAAGTCGCAATCCTGAACACCTGTAGGATAGTCAGAGAGTTCCTCGACCAACAGTAACACCAGATATTACAACCACCATGTGTACTTGGTAGCAGTACCCGTCACAGAGTGGAATCCCCCAATAGTGTCCATTAGTGTACTCAGTCTGGATGATCACCTTGCATCACGCAGTGATGTGTTGGATCGTTTCTGAGGCCAGATGGCATCGTCGACATGTGTTATCGTACACTCCGGGTTCCTTGGCTATGTATTCTATTGTCTCTGGTGTTGATTACCTGGTCTTCGATGGCGAGCATGAATCCTTCAGTCTCGGGGAAGAGCGTCCCGCTTGTGAGCCATGCATTGTTAGCAATTTTATCTATGTGATCTTGATGGAGATCATTGTAGTGTCTGCCCTGGAGTGTCTTCTCTGCCCACCTTTCTAGCTTCGTTTGTACCTCCTGGTTAGGGGGACTCCTCGCTTAGGTTGAGTGAGGTATGCCGCTTGTGACATACCCCACTCAACAAAAAGATTGGAGAAAAGGACAAAAAGAAAAACGAGCAATCATCAACATCAAAAAAGCAGAAAATCAGGAAATGACCTATGTACTTATTTACCTGTGCATTTACCTGTGCACGTTGTCACTTTATTTATGCCGTAAATCAGTTCACTAGAACTTGAGATATCGTACCGGACACGAAAAATGCGTCAAGCGCTCCATTCGCATTACCGCGACGTCGAATTCGGCACTGTCTAATGGTTGGAGCGTGGGAAAGCCCTCTGGCGGAGGCAGTGGATGACGTAATCACTTCCCTGACGCATGTTTTCGTGACCAATCAGATTTACTTGGTTGAAATTTTTGTAGGTGCCTGCAAGGATGTGTCACACCAAAATGTTTTTGATGATAGACTAAATTATTAAATTATTATTATTATTTTAGGGTTTCCCGTAATTAAATACATTAACCCGTATTCGTGTCTGTAAATTGCATGTGTTCTCTGGTCGATTTGCCTGTTTTGCTGGACGAAAAAACCGCAGTTTCTGAGGGAAAAAACCTTGCTATCTACGCCTGAGACCGACTAACGCAGCCACGGAGTGAAAAAAGCCCACTAAAGTTCCTCCCGTCATCGACGGGATTCGAACCCGGGTCTTTTCCACCCGGTGTGGGGAGTACGGTGGCGGTACCACTGTGCTACCCACGCAGCAGACATTGATGATAGACTAGGAGAAGAAACCAAACCATGCTACAGCTACTTAAATTGAATTCCATTGCTCGATATGCAGCGTCAAAAACCGTGTGAATTTCTCGCCAGAGCAATGTATGGTGGAATAAACAACTCAGCCTCGAATTTCAGAATAAGCAAAGGCTTAATGCAAAATGGAAAGCCACATCAGACCCACTTGAGATAGCATACTCAAGAACCCGTGCTCAGTTTAACAGAAGTAAATCTAAAGCCATGAAAGCCCACATTGATAAAACACTCAAGGTAGAGAAGACACCGTTTAAGGAAGGACATGATGACTTCCCTCAACAAATTAATCTGATCGAATGGCTTGACTACATTACAAGATTTAAGCCTAAGTCTGCGCTAGACCGTAAGAACCTTCACACAGTTGTTAGCGAGCAACATCATCGTTGACAACTGTTGTGAAGCATCGATCATCATTACAAAAGAAGAGCACATCCAAGCCATCAATAGTATCCCACCAACGTCATGTGCTGGATATGATGGGATCCCACAATTTATCCTTAAAAGCATAAGTGTTTTCATCATAGATGTGCTTCTAGGAATCCTAAATGGAATTCTCACAACTTAGAGATACCCAACGGCCTGGAACCAATATATAGCTAGGGCAATTCCAAAACACATGAAGTATCACAGTTCAGGGCAAGTATGAAAACGTCATGAACCTCAAAGTTATGGAGAAGTGCCTTCTTCCCATCTTAACCAACCAGGTTTTCCAATGTAATTCACAATTTATCCATTATGCACTGAAATGCAGGTCCACCATCACCAACCTGCTGGCAACCACTAACACCATTCTGCAGGCTCTACAAAACAGGGAGGAGATGGCAATTGTGTATCTAGGTATCCAGTTTGCCTTGGACTGCATTGACGTCCAGCCCCTCCTTCAACTATGTGAGGAGGGATACCAGATTAAAGGAAATATCCTTGAATTCTTAAAGTCGCTTCTTACAACCAGGGTTCTCCACCTGAAGGTGAATAAAAAATCCTTCACTTGGAAAGTCAGTGTAGGAGTAATCCAGGGCTAAGTTCTTTCTGGGCTCCTCTTTGCTGTTGCAATCCACCCATTCCTGTGCCAGGAAACCGATTTTCTCAGCTACGCAGATGATTTGAAGCTCCTCTATCGAATCCATGGGACCGACCAACCTGATACTGCTTCCGACACGATCAACAACAGCCTAAAAACTCTTGTTATGTACTTAGCACAGATCTCTATCCAGATTAGCCCAAAAAAAAATCTGCATAAATAGTGTTCTCACTCAAATCATACCCAACTAAACTAAACCTGAAAAGTCATGGAATCTCCATCCCTCTAGTGACCAAGCACAGAGATCTCGGGGTAATATTTTGACCCTAAGCTCAGCTTTAAAATCTATGTCGCAGATATTCACAACAAGATCAGCCGATCCAGATGGCTTGCCACACAACACCTCCTTCATGTCACAGAGTCTCAGTTCACCCTTCAATATATTTACCGGTTTCTTCAGCCAGTCATTACCTACGGATCTAAAATCTGGGCGTCGGCAGCAAAAACCCCACGCTAAAAACCATCTCATCTGATGAGTACTGGCTTCTTCGGTTGGTGCTCTTCAAGAACAAGCTTCCACCCCTCACACATACTTCAGAAATGACCCAACTTATAAACTACAGAAAAGTCTCAGAACGAATCTTCGTCCTCCGCTTACTCGTCACCATTAAAATGACAGCGAGTGAAATCAATACCCCAAGTTTTTGGCAGATTTGTAATTGCAGAATCCCCCCGAAACCCTTAAGGGCCCTCCCTTCTTTACAGTCCGTGGCGTGGAGGCTCAGGAAGGGCGGCAGATTCCTGTCAATGGAAATGCTCCAAAACGTCCAAGATATGGATGCTCACTTCAAGAAATTCACTGAGGACAAAGCCTACAGAAGATGTATAATCAGGGAACAGCTCTAGTCTTCAACCGAGTAACTGTCACTGTTTTTCCTTGATCGGTTCGTTGATATTGTGAAAAAAAAAACTGCTTTCATGTGTTTACAACTTATTTTTTTGTTTTTAGAGTTTTAGTTCCTTTCTATGTTAAATCCCTAGCATTTTTGCTGTTATGGGCATTGCATCAAGCATCCATGTAAAATTTACATATTTTCACTGATTGCAATAAAGATATTATATCAGTGAGACTCCCCCACTTGACAGTTACTTACCCGATTATGACTTGAACTAAAACGTGTTTGGCCTGCTAGAATGTGTTTCCCACCCAGCTACTAAATTCGTTTTCCCACCTAGGTCACTAAATCCGTTTTATTTCCAAGGTATCATATTATTTTATTTGTATGCTATTTATTATCCTGACCAAGTCATTATATGGATGTTAAAGCATTCATATGCCGGTCCCAAGCCCCGATAAATGTGAAGGGCTGGAGAAAGACATGGTGCCCTACTTTGGTATTTTTCATCAGAAAACTTTATGAACGAGCTCAAGAATTTATCAGAGATGATACCTGAAGATGGACCCTCCAGGCTGGAAGCTATCAAGCTTGTTACTAGAGAAGAGCGACGATCTGTTGCTAGTAAGTGTAAAGTATAAAGTATGTTGATGTCAAACGGCACCGGGGGTTTTCCCCATCTCGTTGCTTTCATTGTAGGTGAACTAGTTCACTGGGAAGGCTAGAGATTTAAAAGGGTATGGAGATTTGATATTTGGTATGTTGGGGGTCTAACGGTTCCTGGGATTTCTCCCATCTCCGCGTATGTTCTCTGTATCGGTCAAGTCATAGATTTAAAAGTGTGTGGTATATGTACTGTGTAGTATGTTGTGCCCATTGTTCATCCGACATGTCAGCCGCCGGGCCCCTAGTGGGGCCCGACGTTACCAATACCAGCCACGGGGAGGCCGGCCGGGTGTTACCAGTGATTGAATCAGTACTCTGGCAGGTCCTGCCACATACTTTCCTGGGATTTAAGTGGCTAGGACCAAAATAATAAAATAAAAATTAGAAAAACAAATAGTCGCGAGGATGTTTTATTGCGAATTCGGGTTTTTGCTTTAGGAGCACTGTTTGGGGTTTTATGCTGAAGGTTTTGATAAAGCCTAATTGGGTCGGGCAAGAATTTTGGTGTGGCTTAGAATTTTGATGTAGGGCTAACCGCTGTGTGTGATGACAGATTTGGGTGGGGAGGCAAAAGGCTGGGGGGTGAAATAGGAAGCAGAGGGGTCGATAGGGAAGGTGACCCCACGTTTTTCAGTGGGGCATGCCCATATGCCTCACCAGAGGGAAATAGGGTTGGCAAGGGAGAAGAGAGCGTGTGTCCACCCCACCAGGATTAGGATTTTAAAGAAATCTCACAGGTGCGAGATTTGATAGCCAGATGACCCCTCGACGTGGGCACCTGTACGTGGTGAGGGGACCTCCCAGAGACGCTGCTGGACTTCCAGACTAGCATCACGGGGATCTAACGCCCATACCTTGGTTCCAGGGTTAAATCTTTGGAATCCGGCGTGTGCAGCCGTGCGCCGCGACCGGTGGAATGCGGAAAGGGGGATCCTGGTGGTTGAGGGGCCCAGCCTTAATACACCACTTTGGCCCCTGCTTCGACAAGACGGGTGGTCCCGGACCGGCTCGACTGGGATCAATCGGCGGGTGGTTTTTACTGCTAGGGTCAACTGCGTTCCAATACGTCTCCCTCCCTTTGGTCCTGGGACGGGATAAAGACTTATTGGTAACGTGGGTATGGTGTTCTAAGCGAACTCGGCGTCCCATTCGTGTACGCAGTACCTGCTAGTTCACGAGTGGGCGCCCCCTCGTAGGGCTCCGTGGTGGGTGAGGTACTTAGGCATCAGACACTTTCTCTTTACTCCTATGAGTAATTTAAATCCCATTTCTTCTGGGGCCCCAACAAGGCCCCTACCTAATCGAGATCATGACGCAGATAACACCTCTGCAAAAAGAGCCAGAACTGAGGAAACACCACCACCATCAGTGACACCGCTTTTCCTCATTCTCCATTCAACCGGAGAGCAGTCCATTGGAAAGATGTCACCCTTCTTCATTCAGAAAGGATTAGAAGGGTTGGCAGGTTCACCAAAATCTGTAAAAAGACTGCGTTCTGGCGACCTTTTGGTCGAAGCTATAAATATAAAACAGGCCGAAAAAAATCGTGAAAGCCACATCAATAGGGGGAATACCTATCATCGGAACCCCCCACAAAACTTTGAACTCTTCACGAGGTGTCATTCCAGAGTGGGACCTTCTTCATGTTTCTGAAGAAGAGATCTGCTCTAAATTGAAAGAACAAGGAGTGACGGCTGTCAAAAGAACATCAATGAGAAAGGATGGGAATCTCGTCCCTACCCGAGTTCTCATCCTAACATTTAACACCCCACGGCCTCCAAGTTCCATCAAGGCAGGCTATCTAAACTGCCCAGTGAGGATTTATATCCCAAACCCACTGCGGTGTTTTAGGTGCCAAAAATACGGCCACTCACAAACATCTTGTCGTGGTAACCCTGCCTGTGCTCGATGTGGTGTTAAAGACCACGAGAGCAAGGAATGTTCAGCTCCAAAACCTAACTGTGTCAACTGCGAAGGAGAGCACCCCGCCTACTCTAGAGCATGCCAGTGGTGGAAGGATGAAAAAGAGATCCAAAAACTGAAAACAGAGCTGAATATCTCCTACCCAGAGGCCAGAAAATGTATCCAACCAATAAATAGCGGGAAACCTTCATATGCCCAGAAGGTTTCTGCTAAGTGCACTATCGGTACACAAACTGAGATGACTATACCACCAAAAGAGTCATTCACCCCGATTGCACGCTATTTATTGAGTTCACAAAAGCCCACCAAAAAAACACAATCAGCTGCCACTCCTATATCCGTACCTCCTAGTGCTCCACCACTACCAAAACCAAGTGGTAAAGAAAAGCCAAAAACTTCAGAAGAGTCATCCGTGACACCAGAAACAATGGATGTAGAGAACAAGGAGGTGCAGGATGAATCAGTCTTGGAACTCTTTGCGGAGGAAGAAATGGACACGGGACAGCGTCCATTCTTCCCCAAAAAAAGATAAAGCCAAGACTAATAAAAGTAAGCCTTCAGCACCTCGGAAGCCGCCTGATGGACCCACCAAGCCAAAATAATGGCTAAATTCCTAAAATGGAATTGTCGTGGATTCCGGCGAAATACTGATGACATCAAGGCTCTCCTGCAAAAGAACGAGCCAGTTTGCTTTTGCTTGCAGGAGACTTATCTAAAAGCAAATGATGATCCCACCATATATAACATCACAATCTTTCGTAAGGATAGAATTGCGGATGGTCCTGCTCATGGAGAAGTGGCTATCCTTGTGAGAATCAGACCCCAGTTCAGCCCTTGCTAATTACAACCAGCATAGAGGCTGTTGCAATTCGCCTTACAGTGGGATTTTTATTAACGGTCTGCTCTATTTATTTGCCACCTGGGACTGACATCTCCCAGGAAGACCTTGATGATCTAGTAACGCAGTTGCCTCCCCCTTTCTTACTTCTTGGGGATTTTAATGGACACAACACCCTGTGGGGTAGTGCTAACATCAATGGAAGGGGTCGGGTCATAGAGCGTATGCTCAATGACAATACCCTTTCCCTTCTAAATACTGGAACAAACACCTTCTTCCACATGCCTACCCGTACTTTTTCTGCCATTGATCTCTCTATCTGCTCCCCTTCTCTACTCCTTTACTCACTTGGGAAGTGGAGGAGAATCCATACGGAAGTGATCACTTTCCTGTGATAACCTTGTTACACAGTGGGAGACCATGTCTTCCTTTTAGGTTACCACGGTGGAAGTTTGATCAGGCTGACTGGAATGCCTTCCAACATCAGGCAAATTTTGAACTCAGTACAATCAGTCAGGAGCCTATCAATGACGCAGTAACGTACATCACAGAAATCATTGTCCAAGCAGCTGCGAATGCTGTTCCAAAAACATCTGCCCGGTTTCTACCATTTCCCAAACCTTGGTGGAATTCACAATGCACAGCAGCAAAAAAGGCTCAAAACAATGCGTGGGGGATATTCCGCAGATATCCTACCACGACTAACCTTATAGCCTTTAAACGTACACGAGCCAAAGCACGATATATCCGTCGTCAGAGTCAAAAGGAATCGTGGATCCGTTTTACATCATCTATTAACCAGGCTACCAATTCTAAGGTAGTCTGGGATAAAATCCGGAAAATGAAGGGAAAATATACATCCCACCCTTCTTCAATCCTAGATTATAATGGATGCGCTATTGCAGATCCAACTGCAATAGCCAATGCTCTTGGGGAAACATTCTCTAACATCTCCGCAACATCTTCGTATTCCCCAGAGTTCCTGGTCCTAAAACATAAAATCGAAAAACAGGCACTTAATTTCAAGTCCAAGGGCCTCTATCCCTACAAGGGGGGACATTGACTATAGAGGAACTGAAAAGAGCCCTCACTCTTTCCAAAGCAAGTGCTGTTGGACCAGATGGCATCCATTATGAAATGATTAAACATCTTTCACCAAAATCTATGGATTATCTGCTCCTTCTATATAACAGAATCTTTATTGAAGGGCAGTTTCCGGACTCCTGGCGAAAGGCAATCGTTCTTGCCTTTCCTAAGCCAGGAAAGGATCCAAAAGTCACCACCAATTATCGTCCTATTGCTCTGACTAGCTGTCAGTGCAAAATCCTGGAGAGAATGGTTAATTCTCGTTTAATATGGTATCTAGAATCAAATGACCTTCTCTCCAACATCCAGTGCGGCTTCCGAAGGAACCGGTCCACTTTGGACCATCTTATTAGATTGGAAACATCCATCCGGGATGCTTTCCTAAAATGCGAACACTTGGTGTCAGTGTTCTTTGACATGGAGAAAGCGTATGACACAACTTGGAGATTTGGCATCTTAAAAGATCTGCATAGCCTTGGTCTTAGGGGACGACTCCCCATTTTTATTAAAAACCTTTTAGCCAATCGATCTTTCCATGTTCGTGTGGGATCCTCACTCTCTCGTTCCTTTAGCCAAGAGGAGGGAGTACCACAAGGATCAGTACTAAGTGTCACGCTTTTCGCCATGAAAGTAAATTCCATCACAGAACAACTTCCTCCAACCGTAAAAAGTGCCCTCTATGTTGATGACTTTAGCATATTTTGTCAATCATGCAACATGAGGGTTATTGAAAGACAACTGTAAAAATCCATTGATCGCCTTAATTCCTGGGCACTTGCTAATGGCTTCAGGTTCTCGCCGGAGAAGACCGTTTGCGTACACTTTTGTCGTAAGCGTAATCTTCATATTGAACCTGAATTAAGGCTCGGACAAAATGCTATTCCAGTAGCGGCGGACACAAAATTTTTGGGACTCGTATTTCATAAAAAGTTGACCTTTCTGGATCACATTCGTCAACTCCGCACAAAGTGCACAAGAGGGCTGAATATTCTCCGTTCGCTCTCCTCTACATCTTGGGGAGCAGACCGATGTACCCTTCTTCGGCTTTACCGTGCACTTGTGCGATCCAGACTAGATTACGGGTCCCTGGTTTACAATTCGGCCAGAGACAGTGTACTTCGTTGGCTGGATTCTGTCCATCATCTGGACAGGATCCCAGCAGCAGATCCCACATATGATCCTGTCGGAATCATATGTGGGATCTGCTGCTGTCTTTACAGACAGCACTACATCGGAGCAGATTCCCTCTGAATGCAGCATATTTACTGCAGAGCTGCACGCTATTGAGTTAGTCTTGGATCACATTAGTGAATGCCAATACCAACGGTTCATTTTATATTCTGACTCTCTCAGTGTGTTACAGGCTTTAATATCTGTGAGATATAATCCTCATCCGGTTCTGTCTAGCATTCAGCAGAAGACACTTCCTCCGAGAACGTGAATATGATATCCGCTTCTGCTGTATTCCCAGCCACATTGGGATTAGGGGAAATGATTTGGCTGACACCGCAGCCAAATCAGCAAGTCCCAATAATAATTGCTGCCTGTCAGTCCCCTATACAGACTACAGGCGAATAATACACGAAAAGATACACTCCCAATGGCAGCATTCGTGGAATAGACAGACTGCGAATAAATTATATCGTATAAAGCCTGTAATTGAACCGTGGCAGTCTAGTCTGCGCAGGAATCGTAAGGAGGAAGTTGTTCTTGCCCCGACCGGCATAGGACATAGTCATTTGACACATTCTTTTTTGCTGAGGGCTGATGACCCTCCTATGTGTGAGTCCTGTGGCACAATTTTAACCATAAGACACATTTTAGTTGACTGTCCAGATTTTAGCAATATCCGTTTTACCGCTTTTAATCATCTGACTGAACCGTATACACTCAGTCAGATTTTATCCGACAATTACAATGTGTCTGCTGTTTTTAGCTTTTTTAAATCAATAAAGGTTTTTACTCGTATTTAAAATTTATACGTTATTGTTATTTCTTTTATTGATATACTTTTTATTATATATCTGGACATGGTGGCCTAACTACTTAGGTCACTGAAAGGATAAATTTTTATATATTACCTGGTCTT
Organism: Mastigoproctus giganteus; assembly: GCF_048544385.1. Classification (NCBI taxonomy): domain Eukaryota; kingdom Metazoa; phylum Arthropoda; class Arachnida; order Uropygi; family Thelyphonidae; genus Mastigoproctus; species Mastigoproctus giganteus. The sequence continues at coordinate 215,305,862 of NC_143583.1, forward strand.
GGCGCATTATAGCCTTAGATGCTAATGCGCCAATAAAATTCAAACCAAACCAAACCAAAAGCCAGATGGCACTCTAGTTCTGATGTCATTCCAGTTTTCATCATTTTCAGGGACTTCGTTGTGGCGCGTTTGTATCAAGTCAGGGATGGTCGGCCGCAGGATTCTTGCTTTGTTCTCTCCCAGGAGAGTAGCCCTGCACAGGTCTCTTGAGATTCAAATGGGGTGTCTATTTCTTCATGCTGAGATTTTATTCTTTTGCTCTTGCTTTGACGCTTCTGTGTCTCTCCTTTATTTTTACTTCGTCCATGACATTTGGTTTGTGATATATCTATTGGGTGTTATTGTCCTCCCGAGGATCAAGTTGCATTGCGATAATTGTTTTCCTTCTTGTGAATAATTGTATTTCGAAGTTAGTTAGGGCTGTGTACTCTTCCTGAGTGTCCAGTAGTCGGGACTCTTGGTGGATTGGGTTATACTGAATTCTTACAATAAGACTTGCTCTTATATCTTCATAGTTGACTATGAAGTCTCTGGTTTTCACATGGACAATTCCTGTCTTCTATTATGCCCATTGTGTTTAGTTTATCTCTGAACGGGCCGTGGCCTGTTAATAAGTAGGTAGAGTTTAGGCCCGGGTATATCCATGCTGGTGCTTTTGGGTACATTTTTGTTACAAGGGGAAGAAATTTGTGGGTTATTGCTCCTTTGGTGGTTTCATTCCACCTTGTCTGTCAAATGTGAGTTAGGTGTGCATCAATTCTTTTTTGCTCCTGCTTCCAATCATTGGTAACATTGAGGGTTAAACCGTTAGTTGTGATTGGTATTGCCTTTTTGTAATAATACATTAATCCAGTTTGTACTACCTCTAAGTCAAGGGGCAATGCACCAGCAATGATCTCAAGCGCTGCCGTACTAGTTGTACTGCTTACCCTAGTGATGGTTAGTAGTGTGTTACTTTGTATTGTTTCTAATATTTTCCTATTTGTTTCTGTGTTGGTCTTCGTCATCGATACAGGTGAGCCGCAGATAATTGCTGGTATAAATAAGGCTTTATAATATAAGGAGAGGGTCCTCATGTTATGGATATTGTAAATGTGTAATGTCATGTACCGTTGTTCCTCTTGTCATTTAGCCGCTGGACCCCTACTGAGGCCAGACGTTTCCCGCACTTCGCCCCGTGGAGGCAGACCAGGTACACCAGTATTTTAAGTAAGTACTCTGGCAGGTCCTACCGCCTACTTTCCTGAGATTTCAGCGGCTAGGACCTAAAAAAAATTATCGATTGCGTTGGGGTGTCGTTCTGTCGGTGAGGTACCTCCGAATAATGTTGTACAGGTTGCTAGTAATGGGGGTACCAATGATGCAATTCGGTTAAAGCCTTCAGGAGATCTTTTTGCTGAGGCAGCCCATGATGAAAGGAACAACCTACGCTGTACAAAAACACATAAGATCGGCACACGGAATGGTCGGAATTTGAATCATGGAAAGCTGGGCATCATTAAGAGAGAAACAGGGCCAAGATTGACATCCTTGGTGTCAGTGAAATGAATTGGATGGGAAATGGCTACTTTCAGACAGACGATTTTACAATTTACTACTCTGGGAATGAAAAATTCAGGAGGAATGGAGTGGCATTTATAGTGAACAAGAGAATTGTGAGATCAGTTGAAAGTTACAGATCAGTAAGTGACAGTAATTGGCCATCCGCATTAACGAAAGTCCGCTTAAAGTAACATTATTTAAGTCTCTGCACCAATAACAGATGCAACTGAAGATGACATTGAACAGTTTTACGGCGAAGCCCAGAATGCACTGAGTCAAACAGAAAAAAAAAAAAAAAACATTGTGTATGTTCTTGGGACTTCAGTGCAAAAATAAGAGACAAAGAAGAAGAAGATTTGGGGATAGGAACGAGGCAGGAAACTGCCTGGTGCAGTTCGGTCAAGAAAAATCGGTTAACGATTGCAAACACATGGTTCATCCAACCTAAACGACGTTTATATGCATGGACATCCCCAAATGGATTTCCCCCGCAATCAAATTGATTATATCATGTGCAGTCAAAGGTGGAAAAGTTCTGTTTTGTTCAGTGGGGCCTGCGCGGGTTGCTCAGTGGTATTGTCACCATCCTCCCCCACACCGGGTGGTAAAGGCCCTGGTTCGAATCCCGTCAATGACGCGAGGAACTAAATTTAATGGGCTTTTTTCACACCGTGGCTGAGTTAGTCGGTCTCAGGCGTAGATATCAAGCTTTTCACCCCAGAAACTGGGGTTTTTGGTCCAGCAAAACAGACAAATCGACCATAGAACACACGCAATTAACAAACATAAGACACAGCAGGGCAGATGAATTTAAAATATTCGGGTGGCCTAATATAATACTTTATTTTGTTTTGTTCAGTGAAAACATTACCTGGTGCAGACTGCGGCTCGGACCATCAACTGCTAGTTGCCAAAGTCAGGCTCAAATTTTGTAACATCAAAACGAATGCTACAACACGGAAATATGACATAGATAAAATTTCTCTCTTGTGCGCAGTCGAAAGAAAAAACAGGATTCGTCTCGTTTAAGTAAATGGAAAGGTAACCAGACGCACTTTGGGAGGAAATAAGAAACATCGTCACTGAAATAGCGCAGCAATACATGCCATACAAAAAACGTGCAAAATCGATTAAGTGGTTGTCACAAGAAACCATCAAATTTTCTGAAAAAAGAAGAAAAGCTAAAGGTGCTAGAGAGAGAGACATGACAAGGAGGATTAATGCGGAATCTCAAAGAGCAGCCAGAAAAGACTAAGAAAAATACTGGAACGAACGTTGTAAAGAAATGGAAGATAATAACAAAAAAGGCACACGAGAGATTCCTTCGCACAAATAAAGGAGATCCGATCATCCTTTACTGCTTGTAAGGGTTCAATAAAAGACAAAGATGGAAATGAATTGAATGATCAACATGGAATTAGGAGAAGATGGCAGGAATGCACGAAAGAACTGTTGGCAACCATCAACAAATTGAAACGAAAGAGCAGGATGACTGGAACCGGATATTTCAGAGGAAGAGGTTCTATGGGCGCTGCAACACCCACCAAGAAGAAAAGCCTCTGGAATTGATGGAATACCGACGGAATTGCTAACACTTTTGCGAATTACAATTATCACAGCTTTGTGCCAGGTGATCTGGAAAAGCAATATGTGACCAAAAGACTGGAAGAGATCAGTGTTTATTCCAATTTGGAAGAAGGGCGACACCCAAAATTGCTCGAACTACTGCCCAATAGCCTTGATATCACACGCAAGCAAGATTCTATTGAAAATCATTTAACTACATAGAAAGGCAAACTTCAAGCTGGTTTCCCCAAAGGAAGAGGCACTCGTGATCACGTCGAAAACATCCGTTGGATCATGGAAAAAGCCTATGAATTTCAGAAATATGTATGCATGTGCTTCATCGACTATACCATAGTGTTTGATTGTGTTGAACATAAAAAAATTGTGGAATTCTTTGATAAAATGGGGGTACTGGCACACTTAGTTGAGCTAATAAGATCATTGTATGCCAACCAAGAGTCAGAACAACATTTGGAGATAGACTGGTTTGAAATCGGAAAAGGTGTGCGACAGGGCTGTATCTTATCACATTTCTATTTAATTTGTATACAGAATCAGTTATGAGAAAAACTGTACCTGGATAAGTCAGAAATTGGAGTGAAAATTGGCGGCAGAAACATCAATCATTTAAGATGTGCAGATGATACCATTCTACTTGCAGAACATGAGAAAGATGTGATACAATTGATTTTATGGTTAAAAGATGTCAGCAAAAAAGCGAGAAAGCAGCTTAACATCAAGAAAACAAAAATTGTGACCTCTGGGGCTGGAGAAGTTAAGATTAAAATTAACTATGAAAAGGTCAAATCTCTCTGGAACTTCATCTTTCTAGGATCTAAGATCGACAGAGACGGAGAATCTGGTCCAGAAATTAAAAGAAGAATTTCACGAAGCAACGCAATGATGAGCATGGAAAAGAACTGGAAAGGCAAAGACGTCAGCCTTACAACGAAGATCAAAATAGTTAATGCTATTTTCCATAACAACTTACAGGTGTGAAAGCTGGACAATGAAAAAAGCAGACAGAAAAAAAAAATGATGTTTTTGAACTCTGGTGCTGGAGAAAACTGCTACGGATCCCATGGAGAGCGAAAGTTCTCCATGGGATGCTTGGATCGTATCAAGGAGAAACATTACTGGAAGCCAAGATTGCCAAGTTACGATTGACCTATTTCTGTCACGTAATGAGATCCAACTCAATGGAAAAATCGATAATACTAGGAAAGGCAGGTGGAACAAGGGGAAGAGTTCGGCAAAGAACACGCTGGCTCGATACCATCAAGAGCGACGCTGGCATGAGCATGAAGGACTTGAAAAAGGCTGTTGAAGACTGTGCAGCATGGAGGTAGCTCACCCATAAAGTTTGAAAACTGTGCAGTATGGAGGTAGCTCACCCATAAAGTCTCCGAAAGTCGGCTGCGACTGAAAACAACAAACAATTTTTATTATCCTACCAGGGTATATCATAAAGTTCGTACCCTTACCTAGAAATAATAGCCCTAGAAAGGTGAAACTTCACAGGAACTTTAATCCATTTCTAAGTACTCTCCATGCATAGTAACACATTTCTTCCATCTATGGATCAATTGTTTAATGCTCAGTTGTTTAATCATAGAAGTCCACACTTTTTGCCTGAAACCACAATTCCACTTCATTGATGACTTCCTGCGACGAATCCAAGCGGCGTCCACGCAATGGTTTCTTCATTTCTCGAACAAGAAAAAGTCTGACGGTGCTAGGTCAGAAGAATATGGTGGGAACTGTAGTAATTCGAAGCCGCACTGGGTAACAAATTTGGTGATGGCAACGGTACTGTGAGCCGGTGCAATGTCTTAAAGAAGACGGACACCTTTGGTTAACATTCCACGCCTTTTCACCTTCAAAGCATTGCGTAACTTTTTCAAAAGATTTCTGTAGTATTCTCCGGTAAGTGTGGAACCACGAGGTAGGTATTCTTTCAGAATAACCCCTTTTCTGTTCCAAAACACGGATAACGTCACCATCTTCGCAGATGGAGTGGTCTTTGGCTTTTTGGGAGGTGGGGAGGAGGTGTGCTACTACTGCTTTGACATGTCTTTGATCTTCGGATCATACTGGTACACCCAGCATTCCTCATTTGTCACCAACCGATCAAAAAAGTTCTCAACATCCGCATTACACAAATCCAACAGTTGGCGAGAACATTGCATTCGACATTGCATCTGCTAATCTTGGAACCCATCGTGAAGAGACCTTAGACATGTGCAGATGATCATGTAATATGAGTCTGCGCAGGTAGCACAGTGGTATCGTCACCGTCCTCTTCGCACCGGGTGGAAATGGCCCAGTGTGGGGAGGTATGGATAGGTTGAACCCGTCCGTGACGCGAGGAACTTTAATGGGCGTTTTTCACTCCGTGGCTGAGTTAGTCGGTCTTAGGCGTAGATAGCAAGGTTTTTTCCCCCAGAAACTGGGGTTTTTGGTCCAGCAAAACAGACAATTCGACCATAGAACGCACGCAATTAACAGACATAAGACACACAGCACGGCAGATGAATTTAAAATATTCGGGTGGCCTATAATAGTTTATTTTGTTTTGTTCAGTGAAAACATTACCTGGTGCAGACTGCGGTCCAGCTCCGAGAGCAATATTGCGAAGCAAGAAACCAGTATACCGCCCTGATCCGTCGGCGGAAGCAGCACTCTCGGGAGCAACTAGTAATGGGTAACGACAACCCCTGGGGGGGGGGGTCGTATACAAAGTTACAACAAATAGACTCCCGACAGGAGAAGTCATTCCCGCAACCAGGACGACACAAGGTACTTACACCAAGACGTGGCAGGAGACCATAAACAATATTTTGGCCAGCATGTTCCGAGGACACCTCACCCCATTTACTCCGGAACAAATACCGTTATGCCAGGATAATGACACCTATTCCACCGTCAACATGGAAGAGCCACTCACCAGAACTGAACTTGATATCGTCGCTAGGAAGCTACGAAACAAAAAATCACCGGGTGCTGACCTCTTGGAGCCCGAGATTGTTAAGAAGGCCGTAAAGACCATTCCCGAGGTGATACTTAATCTATTTAACCACTGCCTCAAAGAGGGAAGCCTGGAGGGCTGCGCCTTATCCTCAAAAATCCAAACAAGCAACAGGACCTCCCAGAGTCATACCGACCAATAGCACTTCTCTCTGTGTTAAGTAAGCTCTTTGATCACCTTCTCAGAGACAGAATTTAAACTCACTACTCGGCTTCAGGTCTGCAGTCACAAAATCAGTTTGGTTTCAGGCGGGGCTGCTCCACCCAGGACGCCCTGGAAAACATTACTAGAACTGCAGAGACAACTGACCAAAAATACCTTCTGGTCATAGCAATAGATTTTGCCGGGGCATTTGACACCTTGTGGTGGCCAACCGTCCTCAGCCAACTCCAGAAGGCCAACATCCCAGCAAACCTCTTCCAATGCATAAGGACATATCTCACTAACAGATCAGTCGCAGTTGAGGCCCCATACTGCTCCATTACTAGACAGATTTACAGGGCTGCCCTCAGGGCTTAATAATTTAAGAACTATGCAGTGCATTATAGGTACGTATTGAGTAAGAAAAAATGTTTTTACAATTTCATAATTTTCAAGGATTCATTATAATTATTCCCATTGTTTCTTAAGTTTGATTCGCGCTGTTTTAATATGTGCGGTATATTTCAAGGATTCATTAACCACACTAATCAAGAGTTTCCTGTACAACGATGATACATAAATAAATACTGGGCTTCGGAGTCCAGCAGACTGATCAATACATCAGGTAAGAGTAATCCAAAGAAACAGAAACAGTCTAGCATTTTACTGAACCTCAGGAGTAGATCCAGGGTGTAACATGTATTTTGTGTCAGACGGCATCAGGGGTTTCCCCCATCTCCACGTAGTTTTCATTGTGGGTGTGCCAGTTCACTGGAAATGCCAGAGATTTAAAAGTGTATGGATATTGTATATGTGTAGTGTCGTGTACCGTTGTTCATCTGGTCGTTTAGCCGCTGGACCCCTGCTGAGGCCCAACGTTGCCCTACCTTCGCCCCGTGAAGGCAGACCAGGAACCCAGTAGACTTAAGTTACTCTGGCAGGTCCTGCCACCTAATTTCTTGAGATTTCAGTAGCCAGGATCTGAAAAAAAAAAGTAAATAAATAAAAATAAAAAAAGATAAATAAATAAAAATAAAACAAAAATAATAATAATAAAAATAAAATAAAATAAAATAAAATAAAAATATAAAATTCTTATATTGTATGTCCAGGGTGGAGGTACTTGATGGTCAAGAACCTTTACGGTTTCAAGCATAACTATGATATGCCTGCGATAGATAGTTAGGCCGATCACAAACCACCGTGTTGCCATTGAGGCGGCTATGGATTGGGATGTGGCTTTAATCGCCGAAAGTCAACAAGTGAGAGAGAGATTTGGACGTTTCCTTGGAGGTCGAATGAACCTCAAGGAAACGTCCAAACCTTGCGATCTTCAACGTTAATAGACAACTGACTAAAGAGCACTTCCTGAAGGAGCTATATGAAAGAAATCTAGCAGACTGTGGGATTTTTCAGACTCAGGTGTGTATTGAGGTGGTTATTTTAACAAAGAATAACGCCAGAGAGACCTCTGGCTTTAGCTTTATTATTGAAGTTACAGATACCATCAGAAGACTTTTGATGGCTCGAGAAAGAGGGTTTATCTACTGGCCTTCTTACAGAGTGAGGGGCCTTCTGATGCTGACACAGTACAATAAACGTATGAATTACTGTCATGTGGCGAGGTACTGTGGCTGATGTTGCCTGTGGTCACTGTGCTGAGAGTGGTCATTCTTTTAAGGACTGTAGCAAAAAGAATGAGTCACCAAAGTGTATTAATTGTATGAGGCGAAATACTCCTCTGGGCATTCCCCTGTGGACAAGAATTGTCCTAATTATTTCAGAGCTATTGATATCGTTAGGAGAAGAACAGACTACGTACTTGAGATAGTGCGGATGTGCTCATGAGCTCCTCTACCTTTGGTTGATCTACAGGAGGAGTGTCCTGTGTGTTTGCTGCATAACTTGGGGACGACTGTCCCCTCCAGTACTCAGATGTAGCCAATAGCAAGAAGCTGTGTCCTGTGTCCGGGTTCCTTGTTTTATGGGTGATTAATGTAAGGTTGGATAGTGCGCCGTGGTTGTTAGACTAGTTTGATTATAGAATTGTAAATCGCTGTTATTATCAAATAATTATGTTAAAGCAGAGCGAGTCTCTCCTCCTCCCTGCCCGAGTTGGACCAGCACATGAGACCAGTGCAGTCGGTGTACTTCTCGGCATAGAGTCGAGACACGCTTGCTCCATTAAGCCTTAAGGCGGTTGATTTTGTTAATCAACAGGTGTTGATCGTTATGGAAAAAGGTTTCCCGGATTGAGTGACCTACCTCTTCGTGGTGGAGGTGGAGTTGTACTTCCCGCCGCAAGGCCAAAGATCGTTGCTTCCAAAGTTATTTTTCGTTTTTTTTTAACTTAAACTAACCATTCAAAGGTTATGATGTAGCTGAAGCTGAGCATCAATGTCAATGGAAGCCCAGGTGGCCATTTGACAATGTTCACTCAAATGACTGGTCGACTCTATGCCGAGAAGTACACAGATTGCACTGGTCTCATGTGCTGGTCCAACACCTTATTTGTGATTTTATGTAACTATTTCCTTATTTTGTTGATTACCTATCTCTCCAGTAAGGATTACCCTGGCTTCCAATCTCTCTCTCTCTTGGCATATGCACAATCACACAAATATTGCTTCCTCTGCATCTAAAAAATTGGGTTTTCTCTTTCGCTCTCGGCGTTACGTTTCTTTTAAAGATTTGTACAGAGCTACTCACTCTGTACAAATCTCAAATCTGCCCTGCGATGGATTATTATTCCTACATATTGGGCAGTTCCCCCATAATCTCTCTTAGGCTTCTAAGCTCAATTAAAAAGAGGGCAGTTAAGTTAAATAACGTCCCATCTCTTAAAAAATCTCTTCTCCATCTGTCTCATTGACGTCCTGTTTCTGCTGCACATCTTTTCAATGGAAACATCCATTGGCGTTATTCTGAATTGGCTTTCAACTTTTCTTCT